>NC_073627.1:124853817-125156847 GCF_029407905.1 Bubalus kerabau
AGATAAATTTTTAAAAACCTCAAAATAGTCTTGGTGCCACATTGCCTCTATGCCATCCCTAGCCATTCTGTTAACAAAAGACGCCTCTCTCTCTCTTGCAGGCTTCTCGTTTGTCAGAGGAGAGATTTCCCTGTCTCCTCAGTGGCACACTCTGTATAATTTAAGGTGACTCACTATACAGGAAAGTTCACCTTCCATTAGCATGTTTTCTTTAGTAAGCACTCTCTTGCAAGTGCTGTAGTGTAAACATGAGTGCCTACGAATATGAACATTTATTAAATAGCACTGATGAATATTTCAATACCTCGGGGAGAGCAATTCACAGCTCAATCATTCAGGCTGTTTTAAGTGCAGCACAGGACAATTCCACTACATCTTCCATTAATATTTAATTGCCCATTTTATTCTGTTTACCTTTTTGGTTAATATATAATTTAAAGCCCTTCTACTAAAAAGGGGGGAAAAGAGAACAGCTGTTCATCTGCTTTTAACAAATCTCTAGTGAGAGCTTTTATCTCATTTAAAATTCATTGCAAAGAGTTTTTATTTAATATCAGTAACACAAAACCTCAGGTATTAAAAGTAAAACTTGGAAGTGGCTCTCAAGCAGAAAGCCTCGTTGTGACTTGGGTTTGATTACACATCCATTCCTGAGTGGCAGGCATTGACAGGAAACGTCTGAATTGCCAGCAATGGCGCCATGTGTCACGTCCTCATGAAATAGAATCACAGTAACTCGACCTGACACATTCTGACAACATGTCGGAAAGTTGTTATGCACCCTGCAGAAAGTGAGTCCTGTCATCCCAGCAATGCAGATTTTACTGACGGGATAAAACACTTCTCTGCTTGCTAAAGGACAAGGGAGTCAAATATGCGCGTGGCCTTGAGGAGCCGGGGAATCCCCGATGCGCTAACCATTCGTTTCTCCTTGGCTTCCCTTGGTGGATGCTATAGGCTTGGCTTCTCTTTTTGTTGGGTTCAGAGCCCCAGGGCTTCTCTCTTGTCATTTCAAGTTTTCTTTCCTCCCAGTTGGCTGCAGTTGTTTGTCCCTTAAATCCTACCTGGTGGCAGGGATCCTGACATTTACTGACAGATCTCCACGTTATTGGGGTCTTTCTAGACCTCCCAGGCTAGCCAGTAAAACTGACCCCCACATCCACCCCAGTGAGGGTCACCCTATCCCTTTATCCTCAGTCACCTGGAATCAACTGCTTTCCAGGACAGTGAGCTGCATAATCTCCTGTTTTTCCTGCTCTGCTTGATCTCTGCAGCAGATTCATTCCTTCCTGTCTACTAAACTCTGGTCTGTATAAGTATTCCCAGCATGGCTAAGCCAGCAACAGCAGGAACCTCAAAACACCATTACCACTGTCACTTTACTTCAGTTCTGAATTTCTTTTCTAAGATAGATTTCTCTTATCTGCTTTGCATCCCTTTATTACTCCTTTCCTCAATCTCTTGTTAAACTTGGTTCACTTTCTCCATCTGACTCTGTTAATGGAGACTCTTTACATAATGCTTCCTTTCCCTCATTCATTTATTCATTCACAAATTTTTATTGAACATCTGAGCCAGGCTTTATTTAATGTGCTGGAAATATAGAAATATAGTAGGGTGAGGAGGAGAGAGAGGGAGAAATAAGGGACAGAGAAACAGAGATAGAGACAGAGATACTACCTGACTTCATGTAGCTTACATAATTTGAAGAGGAGTCTTAAACTCTACTGATGGTGAACACAGTCACAGTGGTTCTTCACCCTTGCCGCAACACTGGGATGCCTCTGTGTGCCCAGAATGCCTCAATAGGCAGTTGGAAAAGGAAAGATATAAAATACTATTATAAATTCATTGCAAAGTCAGCTGCAGTTTTCACCCCTCTCTGTATCAACACTCTGAAGTTTGTCTTATTCAGTTGTCAAATCTGGGTTGTACTTATGAGTTTCTTTGGCAGTAAAATTAGGATTAAAGTATGGTGTGCCAGTTCTAAGCCTGGATTTCAAGAGACCCGTTTGCTTCTGTTTCCTTTTGAACCTTGCCTCTCCTGAACTGGCTTACAGGAGACTAAGAGGCCACAGGGAGCAAAGATAAGATATCCCTGCTGAGACCATTTTATACTGGCTAACAGCCAGCCAACCCCTATACATGGGAGGGAGCTCAACCAAGATCAGCAGAGTGCCTATCCATCACATACCTGACCACAGATATATGAGTGTTCCTAGCTAAGACAAGCAGAACCACCCTGAGAAGAAGGCTGAAAGGTTAGCACTCCCAGATTCTTGTAGGCAACAAGAATACATAACATTATAAGCTATTAAATATAGGGATGTTTTGGTATGCTCTAATTGCTAGCTGATAAATATATTCTCTAAACTTATATGATCTAGTTGGGTGAGATATGCACTCCCTTATTCTGTGGCAAACCCCACTCAACTAGATCTTAGGATTTCATAGTTTGGGCTTATTTAAATTTTTTTCAAGTTTCTGAGCCAGGCAATTGGATCAAATCCCTTAAAAATTGAGCTGAGACCACAGTGAGCTAGAAGTGAAATGAGAACCAAAGGCTAAAGGATGGAAGATATGGTTTAAATTTATTGCAAGGGAGAATTGGATGACTGTTTGGATTGATTTATATCTCATCAGAAAGGGCTCACATATCTCTGGGTGTAGTCATTTACCAGCTTGAGTGCAAAAACTGATGCCATGATGTAACTGTACACAGCTCAAATTGTGGTTACAACTCACATTTCTATCCCTCCTCCCCCATTATTCTCTGTATTAATTCAATCACAGAAGTTAGGTGGGTTGGTAGGGAGACCTATTAAGTCATCATGCTTTTTCCCAAGAGCCGTATCTGAATTTCTACCCATAGTATATTTTCAGATGCTTTCTTCAATAAAGTTGAAAATGGCTTGAGCAATGGTCCACCGTAAAAGCTTTAACTGGAAGTATATTCTTTAAGCACTTTACTGGAAAAGAAATTAAGGCAGAAAAAATAATTGGAGCTTTGTCTGACCAAAACCCACAAAATACAGGGACATTCAGGTTAATGGTAAGATTTTCTTTCCTATCAGCCCCCTTTTTTTGCTTTGTGTTCTGCTACAAAGGTATCAAATACCTCTTGCCTGGGTCTAAGAGCACATTGGAGTTAGGATAGCATATTATCATGATTCAGCGTCTACCAGAATTACATGGCTCATTTAAATTTCTTAGTATGACCAAATACTCAAAAGTTTATCAAGGTCAGAAAATCCAGATTATTTGCCAGGTGGGTAATTTGAACCAGAGAGAATCACAATATTGCGTCTTGTTACAGCTGAGCCCATGCCGTCATCTTATATTTTGCAGGCTTTAAGGAGTCTCAAATCTTGAGTTCTTTCCCTAGTGTCATTCTATACATATAGAATATCCTTATTCTAAAAAATACTAAAGTGAATTAAGGGAATCTAGTATGGAGTAATTCCCAAGCTGAGTGGATTTACACAGGTCTCTGCAATAGCTGGTAAGAACTCTTTAATTGGAAAGACCAGGTAAGAATCCACATAGGGGTAGAATGATCTTGGTCAAGGTTACCTAAATATATGAAATCTCAATTTTCTAATTTTTAAAATGAAGAGAATAGTTTCCCCATATTTGTTATTAGGATCAAATGAGATAATGTATGTAAAAGGACATAGATCCATATTTCCCCATGTGTTCTGCCTAATGTTAATAGAAGTTATGAATTAAAAAGTACTCTATTATCAAATAATTGTGGGAAACAGTGTCAAGCAAAATTAAAGGTTTTCTATACTGTAGGACTTCTCAGAGTTTGTAATGTACTAGTAGTCATAATGAATCTGATTTCCTAAATTCATTTGACTGTGGTACTATTGGGTTGGCCAAAAAGTTTGTTTGAGTTTTTCAATAATATCTTATGGAAAAACTGAATGACCTTTTTGGCCAATCCAATATAAGCCAGTAGGAAAAGCATTGTGCAGGAAATAATGAATGTCCAGAAATGTTAATTTCCTTCTCTGTTCTGCTTATCATAGAGTAGTCCCAGTGGTTTGGTAAGATCTGAGAGGGAGAGCTTTTTCTAATTCTCTCCACCTCTTTCTCCAAAGTTTCTACAAAGATGGAATGATCAACTCAAACCTGCTTATGCTTTCAAGCATAAAAGTAGCTCATCATTCCATTCCAAATAATGCTGTTAGCATTCAAAAAATTTCCATTACTTGAGATTCAAATAATTTTGTTGTTCAGTTGCTAAGTCATTTCCAACTCTTTGTAACCCCGTGGACTACAGCTTGCCAGGCTTCCCTGTCCTTCATTATCTCCCAGAGTTTGCTCAAATTCACGTCCATTGAGTCTGTGATGCTATCTAACCATGTCATTCTCTACCTCCCCCTTCTCCTTTTGTCTTCAACATTTCCCAGAATCAGAGTCTTTTCCAATGAGTTGGCTGGCTCTTCCCATCAGGTGGTCAAAGTACTGGGGCTTCAGCTTTAGTATCAGTCCTTCCAATGAATATTCAGGGTTGCTTTCCTTTAGAATTGACTGGTTTGATCTCCTTGCAGTCCAAGGGACTCTCAAGAGTCTTCAGCATCACAATTTGAAGGCATCAAAACTTCGGTGCTCAGCCTTCTTTATGGTCCAACTCTCACATCCATACGTGATTACTGAAAAAACTATAGCTTTGACTATATGGACCTTTGTTAGCAAAGTGATGTCTCTGCTTTTTAATACACTGTCTAGATTTGTCATAGCTTTCCTTCCAAAGACCAAGCGTCTTTTAATTTCATGGCTACAGTCGCCATACCCAGTGATTTTGGAGCCTAGGAAAGAAAATCTGTCACTGTTTCCATTTTTCCCCTTCTATTTGCCATAAGGTTATGGGACCAGATGGCATGATCTTTGTTTTTTGAATGTTGAGTTTTAAGCCAGCCTTTTCACTCTTCTTTTACCCTCATCAAGAGGATCTTTAGCTCTTCTTCACTTTCTGCCATTAGAGTGGTATCATCTGCATATCTGAGGTTGAAGATATTTCTTCTGGCAATCTTAATTCCAGCTTGTGATTCACCCAGCCCAGCATTTCTCATGATGTACTCTGCATATAAGTTGAATAAGCAGGGTGATAATAGGATATAAAAAGTAAAAATTTCACTATGTACCAATTAGAATGACCAAAATCCAGAATACTGACAATATTAAATCTTGACGAAATTTGGAGCAATAGGAACTCTCTTCTCACTCATTGCTGGTGGAAATGCAAAATAGTGCACTCACTTTGAAAGATAGTTTGGTGTTTTTGGACAAAACTGAACATGTGCGTGTGTGTTCATGCTAAGTTGCTTCAGTCACGCCCAACTCTTTGTGACTTTATGGACTATAGCCTGCCAGGCTCCTCTATCCATGGGATTCTCCAGGCAAGAATACTGGAGTGGCTGCCACACCCTCCTCCAGTGAATCTTCCCGACCAAGGGATTGAACTAAAGTCTCCTGCATTGCACGTGGATTCTTTTCCACTGAGCCACCAGGGAAGCCCCAAAACTAAACATACTTTTACTATTTTTGTTGTTGTTCAGTCACTAAGTCATATACAACTCATTGCAACCCTGTTGACTGCAGAATGCCAGGCTTCCCTCACATTCCTTAGTTTCTACCCAGGTGGGTTGAAGACTTATGTCCACACAAAAACCTGTACACAGAGGTTTACAGCAGCTTTATTCATAATTGTCAATTGTCAGCTTTATTCATAATTGTCACTTGGAAGCAGCCAAGATGTCCTTCAGTAGGTAAGTGGATAAATAAATTGTGGTCCATCCAAGTAATACAATACTGCTGCTGCTAAATCACTTCAGTCGTGTCCGACTCTGTGCGACCCCATAGATGGCAACCTACCAGGCTCCCCCATCCCTGGGGTTCTCCAGGCAAGAATACTGGAATGGGTTGCCATTTCCTTCTCCAATGCATGAAAGTGAAATGTGAAACTGAAGTCGTTCAGTCGTGTCTGACTCCTAGCGACCCCATGGACTGCACCCTACCAGGCTCCTCCGTCCATGGGATTTTCCAGGCAAGAGTACTGGAGTGGGTTGCCATTGCTTTCTCCAATACAATACTGTTCAGCACTAAAAAGAAATGAACTGCCAAGCTGTGAAAAGACCTGGAGGAAACTTCAATATTTATGATGAAGTGAAAGAAGTAAAATGAAAAGTTACATGCTGTGTAATTCCAACTATACGATACTCTGGAAAAGGGACAATAAAAAGATTAATGGTTGCCAGGGTTTAGGAGGGACTGAAGGTTTAGCCTCTTTTCACATGATCATTGTTCATCTGCATTTGTTTTCTTCCCTATGCTCCTCCTTTGCTCCTTTTTCCATTGAGCTGCTCTTTAAAAAAAGGTATTGATTCATATAAGCTCTTTGTAAATTAAGAAAATTATCTTTATAGGTAACATTGTATAAGTTGGAGAAAATATTTTTGTAGCATATGTATTGTAAAATGTTCCTTATTTTGCTATTATCTTTTGTTTTTGTCACATAGAAATTTAGAATGTTTATACTGCTAAATTTATTTTTATTTTTTATTTTTTGTGTTTTTAGTTTAGGTCTTCCTGTGAAGAAGACCTTCTCTATTCTAATATCCTAATAATTTTATTTTTACTTTTGCTGATAATGTTTAAGAATTCATTTTTTTTACATTTAAATCTTTAACATAGCTGAAAATTATTTTGATACAAAGAATAAAAGAGGGAGGGATTCAACTTTTATTTTTCCAAACAGCATTCCAGTTGTTTTAACCTCATTTATAAGGAATCTGCTTTTCTCCATTGATGAAAAATGCCACATTTAAATTAATTTCCTATATGTATTTGGTTCTATATCTGAATTCTCTACTCAGTTTGTATACTCCTATTCATAACAATTCTTATAATTTTCCTAGATTGGGTTTTCCAAGAATGGAATAACCATTTTAATAGAATAGGCTATACTTTTTATTTAACATAAGATTAAAATGTTAAGCCTAACAATTTCCTGTTCAAATATTTAGGCTTAGTTATTGAATTGGGAAATTGTGTGCTTATGTGTATGTGTATAAGTGAGAGAGAGAAAAGAGAGGATAGATTTCATTGATATAAGTACTTTAACACTTGAAATTAAAAGGAAAAAAATAGTAAAACTGGTTATTTCCATACATTTTAAGCCTTAGTTGTTAATGGGGTAGTTTGTCAATTTGCTATAATTATAAAACTTAAAGAATTAAAAGTAATACAAATTCTTTAAAAGTAAGTATTTTCTTTCACAAGCTGAAAATAGCAAAGTCAATGTAATTTGTACCTCTGTCCCTATAAAATTTCTGAGTGGTGAATCAGCCTTACCCCCATTACTGATGATAGAAAAAGGTTAAAAAAAAAAAAAAAAGTGAAATCTGATTAAAACAAACAAAAGAATCCATGTTAGGACTTGAAACAAACCCCCAAAGAGATGAGTGCTCGCTACATGTATCTTCATTGATAAAAGTCAGGCTGGAGACTTGTTTGACTTACACTTTTTATTGTTGTTGTTATAAGAAAGAAATTTAGAGAATGAAGTTGATAGTGAGACCTGGAAGAGCATGTTAAACCTTCAACAAAGCTTTCCCAAATGGCTTAATTTTACTTCCAGCATTCAACTGTAGGTAAAATGATCCTTTAGAGAGTATTAAATAAGGAATTTTAGATAAGTCAAACTGAAGCTTCAGAACTATGGGGTAAGGCCAGGAGTAACCTTTTTATCTTTGCTTAGTTTCAGTTATACCTGTGTTTTTACTATTTCAGAAAGAAACTTGGGAATAGATTCTAATCTAATAGTTCATTTTATATACCACAAAGGCACAGTACATATGTTATTTCCTTTCTGATTACATCTTTCTTAAATGTTCTTCTTGCACCAAAATTAAATTGCCTGCTTGGATGTTGCCTTTCTCAAAGTGGAGGATAATTCCATGCAGGTATTATATTCACTGTCTTAGCCCCTTGCTTTTTATGAAAATAACATAAATTCAAAAATGAATCTCTTAAAAACCTTGGCTCTCTCTTTCCTATTTCCCTCTGATGCTTCTTGTGTGGATTTATCAGATGAAAGATACTCTATCAGCAGTACCACTATTATCTACCCACTTCCGAATGCTCATGCTTTCAGTTGAAGAAATCTGATCCCCAAATGGAAGGAATCTATAGTCTTTTCTATTTGTAAAGACAGCTGCAAGTAATTGTTTAGTGTCTCCGTTATTTCCTTTTTCATTGTCTCTAATTCCCCTGTTATTATTATAAGTGCACACAATTTTTCCTTGATGTTGTCCTCTTAAATACACACATTGCTTCCAAAACATTTAAAAAATTTCTTGGTTGTAATGTTCTGCTTTTTTTCATGCTAATTATTTAATTTTCCTCCTTTAATTTTTGATTACTTGTTTACAATTTTCCCCTTTATAAGCCAGATTTTTTCCTTTTACTTTAATGACTGATTTTTTTTTTCCTTTCACAATATGGATTATTTAATACCCAGAAGAAAAGAACAAATGCCTCTTCTGTTTTATCTTAACTTCAGCAGCTTTTGTCTTATTTCAGTCCCTTTGGGACCCTGGGAAGCCTACTTCCAAGTGACGAGCAAAAGCACAAGAGTTCCCAGGCTCTGGAGGGGCTCCTTTTTCTTCTCATGCATCTCCACCAACCTGAGTATGCAGAGCGTGCTGGCTGCTGGCCAGGCCTTAGCAAGAACAGTATTGCCACATACACATATTTGTCTACTTGGGGGCTCACTCTGGCTTGCTTAGTTCTGGAGATGCTTTCTCTGAACACAATTCTTCCAGATTCTCTGTAATTCTTCCAATAAGTAGTTTTGTAACCCTTTGGCTTCATTCAAAACACTAGAGGTACCTTACCAGGTTGAATAGCCAGTTTGGGACAAGCTGTGCTAGGGAAGCACCATGCACCCTTAGTGTCCCAGATAGTCAATACCCTTTGTACTTCACTTTTCAACACCTCCCTGTTGGAAGTCACATAGAAGAAGACATCTAGACGTCTAGAGACCTCCCATTAAATCAGTCTTGCTGTTTTAGCAACATGCTTCCACTTGAAGCTAGGATGCTTCCCTGGTGGTTCAGAGGGTAAAGCGTCTGCTTACAAGGCAGGAGACCTCGGTTCGATCCCTGGGTCGGGAAGATCCCCTCGAGAAGGAAATGGCAACCCACTCAGGTATTCTTGCCTGGAGAATCCCATGGACAGAGGAGCCTGGGATAGTCCATGGGGTCGCAAAGAGTTGGACACGACTGAGTGACTTCACTTTTCTTTTCTACTTGAAGCCAACCTCTGTACTATGTCAAAGGCTGTCTAACTCACAGACTTTGCCCCTATGACAGCCCTCTATTGGTAATACCCTCCCCCCTTAACATTTCACATAACTCCTACTCATTCTTTATTTAAAGACAGCTTTCATTTTTATCAAATATACATATACTTAGTTCAAAAGGTCAGTTACTCCTACCGGCTTTGTTAAAGTCCCCAACATTCTCTGGTCTCCTTTTCCTTTTCTCCCTACCTAGAGATAATCACTTCCTCTCCTATACTTTATTCTCTAGTTATTTATATTTTAGTCATTATTTGTTGATATCCTAGTAGGGAAGGTAAGAATTTGGTTTCCCGCCTTCCCCTCTATCCTCTAATACTTATTATATCAATGGTGCCAACATAGAAAGATTATAGTTTAGGTTGGTGAAGTTAGCATTTACATTATTATTTATTATATAATTTGGACCTGAATTGTATGGTAAACAGTGATCATTTTTCTTACCTATGCAAACTTTTTTTTTTTTTTCCCTACTGGATATAATACTTTCTGGTTTTTGTTTGCTTATTTTTCTATATGTTTAAAAGAGGCCAATTCTGAACACTGTCAGTTACCTAAATTGCCTCTCAATACTTTCATTCACATCTGCAATCCTAACGGTTTCATCTTCTGCAGGGATCTCTCTTAGAACATTCTGACCTGCTTTAGTCTGCACAGGTTGCCCTCCATACCTGGTGTACAGCTGTTACTTTCAGATTCCCATTTGCCACCATCTCAGGGATTCTCTTTGCCACTGCTCTGTATTGGATCCCCTGCTCTTGTTTCAAGGTTGCATCATCCTCTCTGATTACTCTGAGGATATTAAAGATAACTTTTGAGACTTCTTTTTGCATAATTTCTGTTTCCTCTACATTGCTTTTTTTCTGTTTATTTTCCTAGAATTTTCAATAGTCCTGGATGTCTGTTCAAGTTTGCTGCTGCTGCTGCTGCTGCTAAGTCGCTTCAGTCATATCCAACTCTGTGCGACCCCATAGACGGCAGCCCACCAGGCTCCCCCATCCCTGGGATTCTTCAGGCAAGATCACTGGAGTGGGTTGCCATTTCCTTCTCCAATGCATGAAAGTGAAAAGTGAAAGTGAAGTCACTCAGTCGTGTCTGACTCTTAGCGACCCCATGGACCACAGCCCACCAGGCTCCTCCGTCCATGGGATTTTCCAGGGAAAAGTACTGGAGTGGGGTGCCATTGCCTTCTCCGGTTCAAGTTTAGGAGTAAGGAAATGAAACTTATTGGAAGCTCTGAGCATGTGAGTAGGATGAATGGGCAGTATTATCATTGTGGGTTGATTTGGCTCTGTTGATATGGAAGAACTCCTAATTTCAGTATCTTTTTGTCTTTTCTCATTGGCTAAATAGTTTCTCCAGAAGAGACTTGTGAAATCTCCTGCCTGGAGGGCAAATATCCAACAGCCAACATTTGGAAACTGAGTGGAGAAAGCGAACTAGAGTATTATTTCCATTTTTAGTAAAGTATACCTTGATTCCCCCTGTCCAGAGACTATATCACTCAGCCAACTGTTTTTAGTCTCCAAATTTTGTTATTCTCTTCCCTCCTTTTACAAGTTTTTAAAAAGTGAGGTATAATGTACATACAGAAAAGCACAAAAATTTTAAATATGTAGCCTGATGAATTCTGACAAAGTGAACACATTTGTGTAATTACTGCCTAGATCACATTATAAAACATCACAACACCTGGAAAACCTTCTCTTTTATTCCCTTCATCTAATCAAAAGTATCTACTATTCTAAATTCCGTGACTTTTATCAGTTTTATCAGTTTGAGCTGTTTTTGAATTTTATATAGATTGCATCATTCAGTATCTTTCTTCTGTGTCTGGCTTTCTTTGTTCCACATAATGTTTGCAATATTCAACAATATGCTGAGTAATTATACTCCTTTGTGTGAAATACTACAATTTTATTATCCTACTGCTAAATGCATATTTGGATTGTTTCCAGTTTGGGGCTACTGTAACTAACACTGCTGTGAATATTGTTATATATCTTTTTTGGTGAACATATACATTAATTTCTTTGTATATATACCCAGAGGTAGAATTGTTGGATCATAAAAGCATATGTTTGTTTTACTTTGGTAGGTACAGCCGAAAAATTGTCTAAAGTTTTTGTAACGATTTATGTTCCTATCAGCAATGTAAGAGTTCCAGTTGCTCCACGTCCTCAGGAGCTCTTCATATTAAATCAGCCCTTTTAGTCTTTCCTCTCTAAGGATGTTGTGACAGCTCACTGTAGTTTTAATTTACATACCTCCGATGAATAATTATTTTGGGGGCTCCAAAATCACTGCAGATGGTGACTGCAGCCATGAAATTAAAAGACGCTTATTCCTTGGATGGAAAGTTACGACCAACCTAGATAGCATATTCAAAAGCAGAGACATTACTTTGCCAACAAAGGTTCATCTAGTCAAGGCTATGGTTTTTCCTGTGGTCATGTATGGATGTGAGAGTTGGACTGTGAAGAAGGCTGAGCGCTGAAGAATTGATGTTTTTGAACTGTGGTGTTAGAGAAGACTCTTGAGAGTCCCTTGGACTGCAAGGAGATCCAACCAGTCCATTCTGAAGGAGATCAGCCCTGGGATTTCTTTGGAAGGAATGATGCTAAAGCTGAAACTCCAGTACTTTGGCCACCTCACGCGAAGAGTTGACTCCTTGGAAAAGACTCTGATGCTGGGAGGGACTGGGGGCAGGAGGAGAAGGGGACAACAGAGGATGAGATGGCTGGATGGCATCACTGACTCGATGGACATGAGTCTGGGTGAACTCCGGGAGTTGGTGATGGACAGGGAGGCCTGAAGTGCTGCGATTCATGGGGTCGCAAAGAGTCGGACATGACTGAGTGACTGAACTGAACTGAACTGAACTGATGAATAATTATGTCAAGACCTTTTATGTTTATTTGTTATCATTTTTTATAAAGTGCCTGTTCATGGTCTTTAGAAGAAAATTTTTTAAAAAGTGATTTTTTTTCATATATGCTAAACAACCTTGATTTCATTGCAATATATTATCCATCTTTGTATAACTGGACTTAATTTGCTAATATTTTGATTAGGATTTAGTATCAATACTCCAGAGATTGGACAACAATTTTATAATCTTGTTTTTTCTTATCAGATTTTGATAATAAACTTCATCCTGGGCTGGCAAGTTTTTCCTCTTTATACTCTCTTAAAGAATTTGTATAAAATAGGTGTTATTTACTTATAAGCATTAGGAAGAATTTTTGTTACAGATTCAATTCTTTCATAAATATGAAATTTTCATATTTTCTTTTTGTCAGTTATAAGAGCTTTATTTTGTATGAATTTATTGATTTCATCTAAATATTCAAATTTTTTGGTAAAGTTTTTCAGAGAATCCCCTTATTATTTCTTTTTTTGATTCTGTAGGGACTATAATGCTGTCCCATGTTTCTCTTCTATTATTGGTTCTTTTCTACCTTTTTCTTTCTTATCTTCACTCTTGATGTTTATAAATTTCATAATTCCTTTCAAAGAATAAAACTTTTGACTTCCTGATCTTTTCTATTCTGTTTTTATTTTCTTCATTGTTCATGTCTTCATTCATTCATTTATTCTTATTATTATCTTTCTTTTGCTTTTGGGAAGTATTTAATTTACTGTTCTTTTGATTGCTTTTTAGGGAGGTGATTTAGGTAATAGGTTTTTAGCTTTTTCTTCAAACACAGGTTTTCACTGCATTCTAAGGGCTTTCATATACATTTTTATAAATTTTCATTTAGTTCAAAGTATTTTCTTTTCAGTTGATTTCTTTAACATATAGTCTATTTATTAGCATATTACATAAGTTCAAAACATTTGGTGATTTTCTACTTTCTGCAATTAATTTCTAATTTAATTGCTTTATGACGAGAAAACATAACATGGCCATAGTAAGTTTTCACAAAATTAATCATTATATCAGCATGTAACAGTGGCTATTATTTAACTATGATCTGCTCCTACTTTGCTCATTTCTCCTCCTTTTAATAGTTCTGAGGCCTTGGGTAAGTCACTTTACTTCTCTTAGGCTTCAGTTCAGTTAAGTTCAGTTGCTCAGTCATGTCCAACTCTTTGTGACCCCATGGACTGCAGCACGCCAGGCCTCCCTGTCCATCACCAACTCCCAGAGTTTACTCAAACTTATGTCCATTGAGTGGGTGACACCATCCAACCATCTCATCCTCTGTCATCCCCTTCTCCTCCTGCCTTCCATCTTTCCCAGCATCACGGTCTTTTCAAATGAGTCAGCTCTTTGCATCAGGTGGCCAAAGTATTGCAGTTTCAGCTTCAACATCAGTCCTTCCAATGAATATTCAGGACTGATTTCCTTTAGGATGGACTGGTTGGAACTCCTTGCAGTCCAAGGGACTCTCAAGAGTCTTCTCCAACACCACAGTTCAAAAGCATCAATTCTCTTAGGCTTAGTTTCATGAAATAGAAATATGGAAATATGAGTTCTAATATTCCTTTCATAGCTCAAATATTCTATTTTCTAGGTTGCCTTTTCTCCTCTTATCTAGAATTCAGCAGCATGATAATAAAAAGGAATCCATAGAGCAAACTTCATTATTTTTTAACATACCAAATAGTTGTAATTGGCAAAATAATTGCCGTTTCACCAAAACATGGATTGAATTTTGTTTAAATAAGAATAAGGTATAGAGTCTCCCCTGACAGTCCAGTGATTAAGACTTGGCTTTCCAATGCAGGGGGTGTAGGTTCTATCCCTGGTTAGAGAGCTAAGATCCCACATGCTTCATGGCCTAAAAAACCTAAACATAAAACAGAAGCAATATTGTAACACATTCAATAAAAACTTTAAAAATGGCTCACATCCAAAAATAATCTTAATAAATAAGAATAAGACATATACTTATGTTTTTTTAAAAGAGTTATTGTTGTTCAGTTACCAAGTTGTGTCCAGCTCTTTGTGGACCCCAAGGACTGTAGCCCACCAGACTTCTCTGTCCCTGGGATTTCCCAGGCAAAAATACTGAAATCTATTGCCATTTCCTTCTCCAAGGGCTCTTCCCAACCCAGGGATCGAACCAGTGTCTCCTGTGGTCTCCTGAGTCACCTGTGTTGGTAGGTGGATTCTTTACCACTGAGCCACCAGAGAACCCCCTTTTAAAAGGGTATGTAATTGTTAGTAACATTTACAGTCCCTGCTTCTTAAGGCATGCCTCATTTCATGAAAGATCATGAATGAAAACATTGAAATCCCCCAAGAAAGCTATAATCTTATTATGGAGAGCCTGAGTAAATCCTGGAAATCTTGGAAAATTGCAAGAAAAAAATGATTGTAACACAAATTTTAGCCTCCAGTCACAGAGTGCTCTCTTCCAAATGCAGCTTGCTGTTGACACATTTCATTAATAAGCACTGTGCTTTACAATGAATGAGCCAAGGTTATTTCAGACACATGGCAAATGCTTTCTTCTTGACCTAGGGATTGGAAATACTTGCTGATTTTTCTTCCAATAATGATATTTTGTTTTTTTTAGAATTTTGATTCTTAAGGAAGAGTCAAGATTGATGTTAGGAAGTAGGTTGAAATTTTTTTTTGTTCACAGTTTTTTAGCTTTTTTTAAAGATTAAAAAAAAATACAGTAGCAAGCACTTCTACTTTGTTAGGCATTGTACTAAAGCACACTGATTCTTTTACACTATGGCATGCTTTTTCACATATTAAGAGTTGTGGTCACTTTTTTTGCTATTTGATAATATGTATGCATTGTGAAAAGATTTTCCTCCCATCTAGTTAATTAGAATGTCTGTTATCTCCAATGTGTGTGTGTGTGTGTGTGTGTGTGTGTATTTTTGGTGAAAACATTTAAGTTTTAATGTTGTAGCAAATTTCAGCTAGTGTTACCAGTTGTAGTCACCATATTTTACATTAGATCCTCAGACCTTACTTATCTTGTAGCTGAAGGTTTGTATCCTTTTACCAACCTCTCTCACTTTCCCCCACTCCCACCTCAACCCCTAACAACCACTTTTCTACTCTGTGATCACTTCTAATTGCTATTCTAGAGTCCAGGTTGACTTATGTACCTTTAAAGTGGTTAAACCTGGGTCTATCTTGGACATAGAAAGGCTTGGGTTCCCTATTAATAAAATACTAGAACTTTCTGAGATTGGTCCAGTGATTGGTCTTACATGCAAAAACATATTTTCCTAAGAGATAGCCTGTTTTTTTCCCTTGGTAGAAGAAAAAGAAATATTAAGCTTGAAATTTTCTGATTGTTTCTTATCCCCATCCTCAAAACAAGAGAGTGAATCATTTCTGTTTCCTCACCAAGAGGCGTAGTTATCCTTAAAAGCTATCTTGTTTTTATGGCTTCAGGTTTTTTTTTTTTAATTTCCTAAACTTCTTCTATCCTGCCTTTCCACAGTGGCATACAAGCTTACTTTACCTTTGGTTTCTACTCTGTTTCTAGTCTTTGTCTTTCTTTCTTCCTGGACTTAGTATTATGAACTGTCCCTTTTTTCCTGGTGTACCTTTGCTTGGGACTTAAAAATTGCTTTCCCCCTTTTTATGCTCTGTGGCTATGGTCATTAAAACTATCTCCATCCTTAACCTTGGATGTTGGAGAGCATCTTTCCAAGTGTCTGTTTTAAAGTCCATGAGACTAAGTCCCAAGGAAGTAAAGAATCTCACCTCTTAGGGCCTCATCACTTCCAGGAGAAGAGCTCAGACAGGAGTATATCTGAGTTCCCACTGGCATTTCTCATCGTTTAAATGGAAGAAAGTTTAAGAGAAAGAGCCTAGAGAAAAATGAGACTGGTTTGCTCTACTTTATGGGCCAAAGCTAGCTACTGCCATGCACCATTAATTTAAATTCTGAAGTTTAAGAATCAGTGCCTCCTTGTCAGATTCTTTTAGCTTACTCTAAGGATTCTTATCCTCAGTATTAGAAATATTTTTCTGCCTGGTTTGGTGGTTTAGTTGCTAAGTCATGTCCAACCCTTGCAATCCCATGGACTCTAGCCTGTCAGGCTCCTCTGTCTATGGGATTCTCCAAGCAAAAATACTGGACTGAGTTCCTATTTCTGCCTAGATACTTTCAAAATACAAATAATAATAGCAGCAGCAGAAACAAAAACATTATAACATTTATTGAGAACTATCTCTGGTTCCAATCAATTTTATATATATTCTCTCATTTAACACAACAACATAGTAAGTGAGGTTATATCATAATCCTGCCCAGGTAGCTCAGTGGTAAAGAACCTGCCTGCCAATGCAAGAGACACATGTTCCATCCCTGGGTTGGAAAGATCCACTGAAGAAGGAAATGGAAACCCACTCCAGTATTCTTGCCTGGGAAATCCCATGGACAGAGGAGTCTAATAGGCTACAGTCCATGGGGTCACAAAAGAGTCAGACACAACTTAGTGACTAAACAACAACAAATCATTATTCTCATTTGAAAGAAAAGGAAACTAGGGTTTTAGAGAGGTAAATAAATTGCCTAAGGTCACATAACTAATATATACTGAAACTTGTAATAAAATCCAGTGGGCCTAGCTCTCAGTTGCTAGGAATGTCACCTTCTTCTTTGCTCCATGGTTTAATAATACAAAATGATTTCTGAGATATGTGGTTTGGCTTATTATTAATGCCAAATTAGATATTCTGTATCAGAAACTCTTATTTTTGATAGGATGTGACCAAGAATGTCCAAGCAGTAATAGGCTTTTACACTTAGTACAGTGTTTTAGATATAGGACATATTTTCAGTATTTGCCCACATATTGATCCTATATGGATGCTTCCATTAGAGAGGAAAAGATTGATTTTTACAAAAATCATGGAGTTGCCCAAGGTCAAATGCAAATAGCAGAATTAAGACACGGGGCACAGTCTTTTGACAAATATGTCATTCTTCTTTACATAGGGTGCTGTATTACTGTTTACCAGAATTACTCCAGGGACTTCTCTGGTGGTCCAGTAGGTAGGACTCTGGGCTCCCAATGCAGGGAGCCCAGGATTAGGGAGCTAGATCCCACATGCTGTAGCTAAGAAGTTTGCATGCTTCAACTAAGGTCCCGCGAGCTGTAACTAGGACCCACTGCAGCCAAAATAAATAAATAATTTTTTTGTTAAAGAATGACTCCAAAGTATCCGTGAGATGGAATTTCATCTGTTTGGTAACATAAGGTTATATCTGTGTGATATAACCTAGTTTATTATGTTGTTGTGTTAAATGAGAGACTATATATAAAAATTTCATCTTTCTGGTAGCATCTCCAGAAAGATGATAAGGGTAATCAATCATAAGAATATCTCCAATATTTTTTTACAGAGTAGAATTCTACACCATTTATGATCTTATGTGTCCGGAGGAAGACAGATATCCTATAGGGTTTCATGAAGCACTCTCATCTTAGTCAACAGGAGAAAGAGAACCTCTGATGCCTTTATATTCCTACCACACCCCTCCCTGCACATTATTAGAAAGTCAGCCTTCCAATTATAGCACCTCCTGGGATAGCAGTTGGTTCCACTCCACCGAATCTATGGTAACTTCTATGTCACAGATTTCATTTTTATCTAATGTGATATGTTGAATTGCACTATCACATAATTTTAGTACCTTTTTATATGTCTATTGGGAATATATTCCCAACTGCTGCAGCAGGGTGCTGTGATTTCTTGAGTGAATCCTTTGATTAAAAGGAGAACTTTGTGGGGGTAGATGCCACTTGAGGCTAAACAGAAAGTGCCAGCGACTCATTAGAACCTAGACAATTAAAAAACTCAAATGCAGCATTTGTCACCTCTGCTTAAGCAACGCATCAGAGATCAAAATACTAGAGCAGAGTTTCACTTGTTATTTACATTCTAATCAAGGTCATCCTAACAAATAGCTTCGTATATTGTCAGAAACACCAGCAAGAGCAAATCCTTAACAAATGACTGATTATAAAGAGAGATTGTTACAAGAATATTCTAGATATAGAAGTAAAGCCATCTTTGCAAACTTCAGGACAGGAAAGGAAAGAGGAAAGCATTTGGATACTCTGTTAAACAGTCTGCATGTTACATAATTTTCAGTAATGAGCTAGTAAACCAGGTCTCTAGGAGGTTGGAAGCTGTAATTTTTAGTTTTACAGCCAGTGTTCTCACCATGGCTGATTTCAGGCTACCAAGTGAAGCCACTGCACGCCAAATTTAAAAAAGATGCCCGCATTTGTTTCTCACAATCTGTAAGAGCCAACTATAGCATGCCACTGAATCCTCAGTGTAATTTTATGAGGTAGGTATTATTATCAGAGATGTTAAGTCACAATGGCTGGAAAATTGTAGCAGTTCAATTGAAATTGAAATGCTAAGAGTTCTATCCTCTTCTGCTATTCTACTATGCCTAACATGTATATATGGAAAGCTTTCCCTGTGCTAAGCATAGGAAGACATATTGCCCTAGTAACCTAAAAATAATGAAGAAGAAATGCATGAAGGCTTTAATCTTGGCATTATGTTGATTCTCTACCCACCCACATGGGAATTGTGAAAGCAGTTTTCAGGATTTCTAAGAAATTTACAATAGAAAGAGATTTACTGAATTCAAAAATGCAGTGTAGTGGAAAGAAAACATCTGATGTATCTTCCAGGTTTTTTTTTTTTTTTTTTTTTTTGGTGTGTGTATACTTATATTAGGGCTTCCCTGGTGGTGCTAGTGCATAAGGGATGTGAGTTCGATCCCTGGGTTGGGAAGATCTCATGGAGGAGGCCATGGCAGCCCACTCCAGTGTTCTTGCCTGGAAAATCTCATGGACAGAGGAGCCTGGTGGGCTACAGTCAACAGAGTCACAAAGTTGGATAATTGGATACAACTGAAGCAACTTAGCACACACACATACTTATGTTACTGCTTAAAAGAGGTGGGAACACAATCATGCCCATAATGTTCTTAAAATGGGGAAGAATTAAATATAATTAAGACCCCTCTCCCCTGCTATTCTGCTAAAGAAATATGAGCCCGTTCTGCTTTTCTAGTTTGTCTCAGGAAGAATTTGATAATGCCATAGGATAAGACAACAATGGGCCCATTCTCAAATGGGCCCAAAGTGATCAAAGCTGTTTCATTTTATTTTGATTGATTCCTCATCTGTTTCTATTTTCTGTTTAATTGGAAAGAATTGGCAGGGAGTGCTTAGTGTCTAAACCTATTAAATTCAATTTCAAATTTTGTTTACCAAACTCAGACAGGTACTCAGGCTCATAGTCTTATAGAAGCCTGGTATGACTTACTAGTGTTTTAATTAGGTTACCTAGAATAAGTGATTTTCTTAAAATTATGCTAAAAGTAGAGTTTCACAAGAATTTACAACATTGTCTGGTAGATGTTTATAGAGGTTTTAATGCTTCAGTGGCCTGAAAGACTGAAAGAACCTCTCTAAGTAGCTAATTTACCGTCTGTCTAACACTGTGCTTTTGACAGTTATACAATCAGTTGAAATAGAGCTCAACTGCCTCTTTGCTCTCAGTTCCTTGTCAAGTTGATTCCATCCCTCGGCTACTACAGCATCATGGAGATACAGGTTTAGAGGCTCATAGGATTGAAATTGTTAGTGAAAATTATGGCATCTCAAAATGACTGCTGGACTATCTGGATTCCAAAAAAGAATTTTTGGAAGGAAATCTAGAGGTTTATGTGTGGACACCAAGTGGGAGGCAGATGATTGGGAAATGACTCTCTGCAGGTCTTCCTTTCCTGATTCAGTCTGTGTATCTTGGCTGACCTGCAGTAACAAAGGCCACAGACATCAGAGGCTACTTTCTTTGGAGTCAGTGAGGAAGGAGATATCACACCTTCTCTCTGAGCCCTCGTGACAGGCTCTTCCAAAACCCCTTCACTGTTCTTCATGTTGGCTGACCAGCCTTGGCCATAGTAGAGGTGCTATATATATAGATGGGTCATTTAACCTCGTTGTGCCTAAGTTTTATCATCTGAAAAATGGGGATAGTAATGAAACCCAAGTCATAGACCAGTATGCAAAATGCTTCTATATGAATGCTATATACATGTTCACCCAGATAAAGTTGCCTAAACTAGGTGATGTAGCACATGATTTCAATGTTCTGGCTATATCTTCCAGAATCTTCTGACATTCACTCTGTGCTGAAGACTGTTATGGCAAGCACCAGCCAGAGGTCTTTTTTCCTGTCACAGATTGGCTTACATGAAGACAAAGCTTTATCTGTAAACATAATGCTTCTGGAAGGAGTCCCAAGCCAATGACAGAAAGGATGTTGATGGATAAATACTTGGCTTCTTGTCCTTCGGTTGAGATCATTCTGGAGTGTGTTCTATACTGCTTCCTCAAGGTCCCCAGGGAGATTAAGCTCTAGTTGCCCACAGCGGTAACTGGTTTGATAACACATACTTACTGACTTTCTTCTCCTTATCTTTCACTCTCTCTTCCCATCTTTTCCTTCCCTTTTCCTCCATCTTTTCCTCTCCTTTTTTTGTTTCACTACTCTATTTCCCTACTATTGTTTCCTGGGTCACCTCCTAAATAAACTACTTGCGTTTGAATCCTTTTCTCAGGGTCTGCTTCTGGGGGAACCTGAATTAAGACAAGTTTCATGACTTTTTAGGAGTATTATTAATGGCTATTAGACTGAGGACATTGCTATTAAGAATTTCATTGAGATAGCATATTTTATTTAAAATTTCTAATGGGCATGTAGGTTTTTATACTCTGTATTTTGTATATTAAGATTTTTTTCTTATATTTTCATATATTTCTTATATTAATTTTCTTATATTAAGATTTAAGTAGGAAAAAGTTCTGAAATTAGAGGCAGAGAACCCAAGTTACTGTTGACCAACTAGGTGAATGCGTTTTTTAAAAAATTATCAGTTTTATCATGTGATACTAACATACATCCAATATTGTAACAAATAAGATAATGTCCATAAAAGGCTTCTGCAGAGCCTACATTTATTGTATCATTAGCACTCTTCTCAATGGGTTTTGTTGTTGTTATTGTTCTTAGAATTTTCACCACTTGATGCAGATTCCTCCTGTGAAATTCTGTGAAGTAAAAATGTATTCATTTATACTAAAAAGAGAAATATTGTGACCATATTGTTATAACCTACCTTCTGTTACTCAGTTTTGGTTAACATTTTAATTTCAACTTTTCAACAACCTTATATTCCTTCTATTTCAGAAGCTGCCTGATGATCTAGCCATAGTTTGTGTGTCTTGTAGCAAGCAGGATCATAGATTTTTGAGTTGTGTCCCCCAAAACTTGGACTCTAAGTTGCAAACTGCATGAGACGTTTTGATTAATAATGTCAAGAATATTTATTTTTCCATTATGCAAACAATTCATGTGCTGTTTGACTAATGCTTATGCCAAGTATGAGTTTACCAAACTACTCAGCCACAGGCAAATTCAAACTGTATAGTTTTTCCCTGTGACTAAATAATGAAAAAGACATGAACAGTCATAAAAATAAGGAACATTCTATTGCTTATTATATTAGCTAGTTCAGAAAGAATTGATCGTTAAGTAAACTACTTATTTAAAAAATAGTTTAAAAAGTTAAGCCCTGTGAGAGTGAAGAGACTAAGACTCCACCCCCTTCTCTGTAAGATTTGACATTAGACAAATTTGGAGGAAACCACAGTGTCCTTGGCTGAGGCTCCCTGACAGGAAAGAACCACAGTAGTGACAGATGGGAAAACATGACAAGAGAAAGTAAGTTTGGGCTTCAGCAAGGTTTGAGGATAGGTCTGGCCTTGGCAGGTCTTGTGCTAAGCCTTCATTTGTCCTTAGGCCTTGCCAGCCTGGTACAAGAGTCAGGACTTGGCAACAGTGGGGTGGCCCTAGGAGTCTAAAGGTCCACAGGTCACACTGTCGCTGTGGGAGTCTCATTCAGCTTCAGTCCCCTTGTGACAGTGCCAGCAGGGTAGTTTTATTAGTGGTTTTCCCTCTCATTGAGAAGAATGGTGGGAATCCTCTGGCTGAATAATTGTGATCGCAGGTGACTTGGGATAAAAAGCTGCCTGCCAATATAGGCATGTGGGTTTGTAAGTGATTAATTAGAATAATAAAAAGGATGTGGCTGTGTTTATATGTCCAGGCTGGTGAAGCAAGTTACTATGATTCAAACATTTTTCATGTTATCATGGATTGTAATGCCTGCCGAGGGGTATGGTGAGAGAACAGGCCATATCTTATTTTATCTTTTCTCTATTATTGAACACTAACGTCTTTTGTGTGAGGCATTTCTGACAGAATCTAGTATTATTGTAGCCTTATTAGGATAACAGTAGTAGGAATAATTCCCCAGGTGTTGAAAAATAGGTAGTTACAGTATAAAATAAGTTATTTAGAACACAAACATTTATTCTCTGAAACATGATGAATTTAGCCTCATCTTGTATTCAAGGGGCAGTAGGAATCTTTGCCAAGGGTGGGGCATGACAGGGGGAGGGGGCCTCAGAGAGCAAAGAGTGCAGTCTGTGCTTGAGTTCTGTCTTTTCCAGGACACCTTTGATCCAAAGCAGTGTCAGGGGTAGTATTATGTGTAGGATGGAAGGTCCACATCCGTTAGACATAAGAGGCCATGACTCTCCCCAGTAAGTCCCCAGAAACAAGCAGGGCCCAAGACGTAGTAGGTGTGTGGCACATATTTTGTGAGTATTTGAATGAATGAATATTTCTACTAAGCACTGAAGGAACAGATTATAAGACTATGTAAGCATTGCAGAATTCAAGGATCAGATTTATACAAAGTTGCTATAATTTTGGAAGTGCTGCTTAACCTCAGGAAGTCCACTTTCTTATATGAAAAATTGGTAATGATTTCTGTATTTACCTAAATAAAAAGCATAATATTATATTACAAGTGGATTCATGTGGTTCCTTTTCATATCATGTTGTGTTATTTCAAGATATTATTTTTCCTGATAGCAGTTATGTTATCTTCTGCACCTGGATGTAAACAACAGCAACAACAACAACAGAAAAGAAATAAAGCACCACTGATTTCAGAGAAAATAATAATAATAGTTCATGGCCATAAATGATACCTACAGTAGATAGGAGATTACTTTAGGCCTGTATTTCTGCATGTACATGGGGTTGCAAAGAGCTGGACACAATTTAGTGACTAAACAACATTATTACTTTTACTTGATTGCCCTCCAATTTCCATTCATTTGAGAATTGTGGCAAAATGAGACTATAAGTGCCACTTTTAAATTGGAGAATTTGGGGAACTACAGAATGGGGTTTGTTTTGTTTTGTTTCCAGAATATTGTTTCTATTGTGTTCTGGGAACATGGTGACCTGTGGAGTAATAGGTCCAGTCAGGAACCCCCAGGTACCTTGTCTTGAAATAAGGGCTGAGAAGAATTGTGCCTGAGTCTTTTTTATTTATTTATATTTTTTGTAGACATGAGGAAATAAAATTTCTGCTACAAAATAGAGAGTGAATTTAAAAGTTCTGTTTTTGTGAGCACTGAAAGGAAACTGATTGAGCAATGAAATAAAGTTCAGGACACAAGTGGTGATAAAAACAGTCTCTTAAAAGGGATTAAATCTCTACAATCAACAAAATGCAATTAACATATATTAAGTCTCAGTACAGCCTCTGGAGGCAAGTTGAAGAAGCACTATAATCCTTCTAAAATATCAGGAACTGAGACTCAGAATGATTAGGGGCCTTGTCCACTGCAGGACAGGGGCATTGTAACTGAGGATTAGAGTTTGGGTTTTCACTTTCCTTCTACCACAACCTCTCCATTTTGCTGTCAAAGGTGCCAGAATCTTGACATCTTTATGTCTTTCTCTCCTAAGTCATTTAGTCATAGTTCTAGAATATCTTTGCAAAAGAAATGAATGTCCCTTCTGAAACTCAGTGCCTTTAACATATATGTTATCTGTATAGCTCCATCTACAAACTCTTAACAAGTAACAGGAAAGCTTGAGGTATTTATTCCTTCTTTTTCCTCTCCCCTTTCTTTTCATGCATGTCCAGAGGGTATTCTTTTTATACTGCCATTTCCTAGAGGAAAGAAAAATAGAAATTCTTCTTCTTTATCAAGGCTAATAATCTGACTGCTTTTTGTTTAAATTTAAAAAACAAAAACAACCAAGAAAACCCTTCTGTGGGCTTAAGTGGTTATCCCAGTTCTCTCTAATATGTGCTCAGAGATTTTAACATTTTCTATTTCCTGGCCACAAGACTTTTTGATAGAAAATTGGAACAAGAGAAAGATCTGTTCCCTTTTGGAATGCTCTCCACACAGAAACCTAGGAGAAAAGTTGTAGCATATGTTTGAGACCCCAGCTTCTAGGAGCCAGGTCAGAATAGGCAGCATGAAATAGGAAAAGGTGATTGTTTTTACTTTTAAGGTTTGGTTCCCTTTTTAAAGAATTCTATTTTGTGTGTCTATGGAAAGCAAATAAAGTTAATTCTGAAGTGGATGCTGCTCAGACTTCCTGATTGTCAAAGCAGAAGTGAGGCGGTAGAATAAAATGAATGAGTGTGTATATGTTTGTTTACTTTCACACACACACATACACACACACTTGCATGGGCACACAGGATAAAGCAGCAACATTTGAAAACACAATATAATCTGCGAAACAAAGCACATCTTCAGTTTCAAGTAAGAATGAATAAAAATGAGTGTATCTCTAGAGTAGGAGTCAACAAGCTTTTTCCATAAAGAGCCAGAGAAAGATATATTTTAGACTTGGTGGGCACCGTGGTCTCTGTCTCAAATGTTCAACTCTGCTGTTGTAGCGCAAAACAGCCTTCGCACACAAGCAAATGAGCACGTCTGTGTCCCAATAAAACTTTATTTATGGACACTTAAATTTGAATTTCATATGACTTTCACATCATTAAACATTATTTTTCTTTTGATTTTTTCCCCACCACTTAAAAAAAGAAAAGCCATTCTTAGCTCGTGGGCTGTACAGAAGCAGACACTGAACCCAGATTTGGCCCATGGGTCCCTGGAGGAAGGGTAATGCTAGTACATGAGTGGTATGAAATATGAAAGACATTTCTTTTCATTCTCTTGTGAAGTGGTGACCAGATGAGCATATTTCCCCATGTGCCTCCTCATTCTCCTTATGCAAAAAAGAAATTTACAAAAGTTATGTCCATTCAAATCATATCTCTGAAATTCTCTTAATCATCAATGGGCATTTTTTGAAAGTCTACTTGCATTTATCTAACTTTATATTTAAGAGAAATCTAGTGATCAAAGGAAGAATATCTTAAATCAAGATTGGGAATTGATGGGATTGTCCCAAAATCCATACCAATACACCATCAGGTTAGTTTTCTGTTCTTATAATACAATAGAACTGTCACATAATACTGAAAGCATTAACATGACTGCAATCAAATAAAATAATGTGTGTTATAGTGTCCTGCATATGTGTGGGGAAAGAATCTGTGTTTCTAACTAAACTAAAAAAAAAAAAACTCATTAAGAAAGCAAACCACTTCTGATGAAGGGAACATGAGTATAACTGCATATCTACAAATCTTTATTTTTAAGGCATCCTCTCCCCAATTTCCTTTCCTTATTACTTTAACTGTGCCCGGCACTCAGATTTAGCTGGGGTATAATTTTAAAGAATGTCTGACTATGACCATAAACATAAATTTTTACATTTAATTGTTGCCATAAATCCCAGATGTGGACAACAAAATAGACATTTACTTGTAGGAGTGAGACTCATCCAGATAACTGCTATCCAATTGTTGTCTGTAGATCAGGAGTGTCAGCATTACAAAGAAGCTTATTGGAAATGTCAGACTCCACCCTCCAACTTCACTGAATCAATATCTGCATTTCAACAAAATCTTCAAATGGTTTGTATGCACATGAATGGTAAAAAGGCATTCAGCTTTAGCAATAGTTTCCAACATTGGCTATAAATTAGAATTCCCTACAAAGCTTCTAGAAAAAGCAGTGTCCAATCTGGATTTCTGACCAATCAAATCAGAATATCTGCAGGTGGGAATCTACAGATAAGTATTTTTTAAAGTTCCCTAGATTATTCCAATGTGCAGGAAAGTCTGAGAATCACTGGACTAAGATGGTAGACCCAAGGTATTATTGCTCTGAGGGTAAGAAGGGAACCCTCTCAATATCAAGTGGAAACAAAAGTCCCCAGAACTAGAGGTTTTATTGGAAGTGTTACAAAAGGTTAACATGGTATGTATTAAAAGAGTGACTTTCAGGAAGAAAACCCAGTCCTCACAATGAGATAAAATGTTCAGGTTATTAACAAGTTAACTAAAATGAACAAAATTAAGGGTTAAGTTCATTGGGTTCTGGTACTTATTGATTCTCCCTAACCAGAAATAATTCTGCCTAATGTCTGACAGATTTAAATTGGGTCCTCTTCATGAAAAGTGAAAGTGTAAGTGGCTCAGTCCTGTCCAACTCTTTGAGACGCCATAGACTATATAACCAGCCAGGCTCCCCTGTCCATGGACTTCTCCAGGGAAGAATACTAGAGTGGCTTGTCATTTCCTTCTTCAGGGATGTTCAGTTCAGTTCAGTCCCTCAGTCATGTCTGACACTTTGTGATCCCATGGACTGCAGCATACCAGGCCTCCCTGTCCATAACCAACTCCCGAAGCTTACTCAAACTCATGTCCATTGAGTCGGGGATGCCATCCAACCATCTCATCCTCTGTCGCCCCCTTCTCCTCCCGCCTTCAATCTTTCCCAGCCTTGGGTGGCCAAAGTATTGGAGTTTCAGCTTCAACATCAGTCCTTCCAATGAATATTCAGGACTGACTGCCTTCAGAATGGACTGGTTGGATCTCCTTGCTGTCGAAGGGACTTTCAAGAGTCTTTTCCAACACCACAGTTCAAAAGCATCAATTCTTCGGCACTCAGCTTTCTTTATAGTCCAACTCTCACATCCATACATGCCTACTAGAAAAACCATAGCCTTGACTAGACGGACCTTTGTTGGCAAAGTAATGTATCTGCTTTTCAATGTGCTATCTAGGTCGGTCATAACTTTTCTTCCATGAAGCAAGCGTCTTTTAATTTTATGGCTGCAGTCACCATCTGAATTGATTTTGGAGCCCCCCAAAATAAAGTCTGACACTGTTTCCATTGTTTCCCCGTCTATTTGCCATGAAGTGATGGGACCAGATGCCATGATCTTAGTTTTCTGAATGTTGAGTTTTAAGCCAACTTTTTCACTTTCCTCTTTCACTTTCATCAAGAGACTCTTCAGTTCTTCTTTGCTTTCTGCCGTAATTGTGGTGTCATCTGCATATCTGAGATTATTGATATACATATATCTTGATTCCAGCTTTGCTTCATCTAGCCCAGCATTTCACATGATGTACCCTGCCTATAAGTTAAATAAGCAGGGTGACAATATACAGCCCTGACAAACTCCTTTCCCAATTTGGAACCAGTTTGTTGTTCCGTGTCCAGTTCTAACATTTGCTTCTTGACCTGCATACAGATTTCTCAGGAGGCAGGACAGGTGGTCTGGTATTCCCAAATCTTTAAGAATTTTCTACAGTTTTTCGTGATCAACACAGTCAAAGGCTTTGGCATAGTCAATAAAGCAGACGTAGATGTTTTTCTGGAACTCTCTTGCTTTTTTGATGATCCAACGGATGTTGGCAATTTGATCTCTGGTCCCTCTGCCTTTTCTACATCCAGGTTAAGCATCTGGAAGTTCACGGTTCACGTATTGCTGAAGCCTGGCTTGGAGAATTTTGAGCATTACTTTACTAGTGTGTGAGATGAGTCCAGTTGTGCAGTAGTTTGAGCATTCTTTGGCATTGCCTTTCTTTGGGATTGGAAAGAAAACTGACCTTTTCCAGTCCTGTGGCCACTGCTGAGCTTTCCAAATTTGCTGGCATATTGAGTGCAGCACTTTCACAGCATCATCTTTTAGCATTTGAAATAGCTCAACTGGAATTCCATCACTTCCACCTGCATTGTTCATAGTGCGGCCAACTTGATTTCGTATTCCAGGGTGTCTGGCTCTAGGTGAGTGATCACAGCATCATGTGACCAGGGATGTTACAGAGCAGTGTTGTGGGCTTCCCAGGTGGCACTAGTGGTAAAGAGCCCACCTACCAATGCACGTCAGACGAAAGAGATGCAGGTTCGATCCCTGGGTCAGGAAGATCCCCTGGAATAGGGCATGGCAACCCACTCCAGTATTTTACTTGGAGAATCCCATCAGCAGAAGAGCCTGGCAGGCTACAGTCCATAGGGTCACAAAAAGCTGGACACGATTGAAGCAAGTTAGCACACAGGGAAAGCTCCTACCTTGTAGGCAGATTCTTGACAGTCTGAGCTGCCAGGGAATCCCCCCTCTTCTTGCTACCTGCTACTAATTACGCATCATTTTAGATCTTCCTACATCTCCCCCCGCACCCTGCCCGCCCCCATTTAATCCTGGTGTTTTAGGTCCCTGGTGCTAGAGTTTATCTTCTAATTGCAGAGTTCGAAAGTTTTAGCTTGCCATTGCTGCATACAGCCCATCTACACTATTTCTATTGTTCTAGCTACGTCTGTGCTTAATTGCTAATTTCACAGACCTGTGGAACACTGCAAGCGCCATTATCCTCCAGTGTAATTGCCTTCTGCAGAAACTGACTCCCACAGAACTCCCACAAAAATTGTGTCCTGTTTGTTATGGATTATATGGATGCCTTTTCAGCTATATATACAGAGGTGTTTTCTAGATTTCCCTGGCTTTAGAAAAGAATAAGTTATCTCTATAGTTGGAACACCTTTTTTAATTAGGGCCCTTTTATGATGGTTATTTCAGGTGTCCCATTAATCTGATATCCCTCCTGGGTATATCGGTTGACGTTAAAGGTGATCTGATTGGTATCACTTGGGAGCATTTGTCTGTTTAAATATTTTATTTTCAATTATACAAAGTTACTCACATTAAATAGCTCCTAAATTCTTTACCATCACTTGATACAGGTACTACAATACACAAACACTCTCTTCAGCATTCAGTTATGCAAGAACTGTGATTTACTTCATAAGTATGAACCAAAGGGCCTACTCTGTGTGAGATAGTATCCTAGATTCTGTGAGAAATTAAAAGATTCAGAAAAAGTGAATCTTGCCCTGCTCTCTTTGGAGCCCACAGGTAAGAAATGCGCACAAATAATCATCTCCCAATCGCTTGTGGCTCAGCTGGTAAAGAATCCGCCTGCAATGAGGGAGACCTGGGTTCGATCCCTGGGTTGGGAAGATCCTCTGGAGAAGGGAACGGCTACCCACTCCAGTTTTCTGGCCTGGAGAAGTCCATGGACTCTATAGTCCATGGGGTCACAAAGAGTCGGACGTGACTGAGCGACTTTCACAATCAAATACCATCGGCGACTAAAGCAAGCAAACAAACAAGCAGTAAGTGCTATGGGAGTCCCGAGAAAAGGAAGGGCAAGAACACATGGGGACAAAATTTCAGCAAATGCTTCATGAAAGAGATAGCACTGGAGGTGGATCTTGAAGATGGGTAGTTTTCAACAGGGAGTTCTCAGGATGAGTAGAAACAGAGTTAACAAAGATACTGTCTATAAATTCATGAACATTCATGTATGAGCATTTATCACATGGAAAGGGCTATCACTTCCTTCATCCAAAAACCTTTGTGAATGAGTAGCTCAGTGCTATATGCTTGGTAAGAATAATGTAAGGCAACCAATGTTCTTGTCTCCTTTGAGGTAGAAAGGAAAAATGAAAAGAATCATCAAGGGCTCACACACCTGCCACAGAGAAAACAACCAGTGTAGTTGAATAAAGCCTAGCTATCCTGATTTGAAATCTATTTAAGCATGCCACCAGATTTTTTAGCATTTTTCTGTTTGATAAAAATTTCTTGTAACTTCTCCCTCTGTGCATCCATTCTTTTCCTGAGTTCTTCATGTAGTCACTTATTTATGTGACCCTGTGTAGGGGATGTCCTATGTGTCCCAGCAGCATACTCACCTCTCAGCACCGAAAGACCCAGAGCCAGCTAGCTGGTCCCAGAGTAGATTCCGACCCAGGTCAGTTCCGCACTCTGCGGGATGGTAGTTTCCTTCCTTCTTAATGCCTGCCTCCTGGTGGATGAGGCTGGTCTAGAGGTTTGCGTAGACTTCGTAGTGGGAGGTGCTGATGCCCGCCCATTAGTAGGTGGAGCCAGATCTTGGCCTTTGGTGGGCAGGGCTGAGTCAAGGGGCGTGTCTAGAGATGACTGTGGACTTATAAAGTCTTTTTAGGCGGCCTGTCTGCTGATGGTACGGAGAAGGCAATGGCACCCCACTCCAGTACTCTTGCCTGGAAAATCCCATGGACAGAGGAGCCTGGTGGGCTGCAGTCCATGGGGTCGCAAAGAGTCGTACACGACTGAGCGACTCCCTTTCACTTTTCACTTTTATGCATTGGAGAAGAAAATGGCAACCCACTCCAGTGTTCTTGCCTGGAGAATCCCAGGGACGGGGGAGCCTGGTGGGCTGTCGTCTATGGGGTCGCACAGAGTCGGACACGACTGAAGCGACTTAGCAGCAGCAGTAGCAGCTGATGGTAGGGCTGTGTTCCCGACCCGTTTGTTGTTTGGCCTACGGCGTCCCAACACTAAAGCTTACAGGCTGTCGAGTGGAGCCAGGTCTCCATAACAGGGGCCCAAACTATCTGCCTCTGACTCCAGCCAGAGTTCATACAGGCCCCTTCTGTGTCTGCCATCAGCTTTTAGGACTCCAGAGAGAGCTACAGTTGCCTCCCTGCCTCTCTAGGAGACCTTCCAAGACAGATAGATCTGCCCCAGCCTCCTGTGGAGTCACTGCTTTTTTCCTCGGACCCAGCGCACATAGGACCTTGTGTGAACCCTCTGAGGGTCGAGTCTGTATCCCCCAGTCCTGTGGAGCTCCTGCACTCAAGCCCTACTGACCTTCAAAGCTCAGTGCTCCAGGGGTTTCTCCTTCTAATGCCAGACCCCTCGGCTGGGGTGTCTGCATTGGGCTCAGAGCTCTCACTACTGTGAGTGAATTTCTGCAATATAATTGTTTTCCAGTTTGTGGATTGCCCTCCTGAATGATATGGTAAAATTTGGCTAAATCATGACCTCCTGCATTCTAATGGTTTCTTCTTATGTCATTAGATGTAGAATATCTTTTTAAAATGGATTCCAGTCTTTTTTAAATCAGTGGTTGTTCAACAGTTAGTTGTATTTGGTGCGCTCATGGGAGGGGGTGAATTTAAGAGCCTCTTAATCTGTAGTCTTGTCTCCAGCTTGTTTGAAACCAAAGAGGAGGAACCCTCAAATATCTGTAGAGAAGTCAATTCTTCTTCTTGTTATTTTTTAATTTGGCTGTGGCATGTCTTTGTTGTAGCACCCGGGATCCTTAGCTGCATCATGTGGTATCTTTTTTTAGTTTCCACAGGTGTGATCTTTAGTTACACCATGCGAACCCTTAGTTGCAGCACGTGAAGTCTTAATTGCAGTGTCTGAGACCTAGTTCCCTGACCAGGGATTGAACCCGGGCCCCCTGCGTTGGGAGCATGGAGTCTTAGCCCCTGGGCCACCAGGGAAGTCCTGAGAAGTCAATTCTTTATTAATCCATGAACACCAAGGTCTTCCTGGGATTGATGTGCTGAAGTGACCTTTACTCCTTAAATCCCTACCATCTTTTGTTTGAATTTCAAAGAATTTACTTTTCCCATATGAAGAAATCAGAGGCAAATCAAAAGGAGTTTAGGTCGTTGTTGATAAATATTCTAAATCCTTCATTGACTGATGACTGCCAAGAGTCAGCAGCAGGTGGTAACATTTCCTTTGTAATCATTCTAATTGTTTGAAATAATTCAGCGTTCTGTTCCAGGGCTGTTTTTGGAGAAGAGGCCTAAGAGAGACAGTGCAGATGGGCCTGATTTAAACAGTACTGTTGTTAAAAGTGCATATTGTATTTGCTGGTTAAGTTATTGGCAAATTTAAATATGTTGTCAGTAAATTGAACTAATCATTTGTTGCAAAACAGTAATAGCCACAGCCATTCTCCCTTTAATTTTTAAGAGAGAAAATACCATATTCAATTAGTTATACATATCCGACATGACATATTTTCTTTCTTTTGCACTCAGGGTCTCCGATGTCACAAAGTTTCTTTTTTGTTATGAATAGACAATCTTCGTGGGCTTTTTTCTTTTAAATTTATGGAACATATGCAGTATCCACTTCACCCAAAGCTATAGAATAATGATGCTATTACTGTAGCCATCTGTCTCTTCACATCAGTGTCTTCTGTGGTTTTATAGTCCAGTCTTAGGGCTCTGTAAGAAACAATATTGGTTAACATTAATAACTGCCTTCATCTGACAATTTATATCTCTATTTGGAGACAGCTCCTGAAAGCATCTTCCCCAGTTTAGGGTGCAGGGCTTTGTGGGGAAGGAGGGATGACTGTCTGGAGGGAGATGGAGGCAGAGCACCTATTTTGCTCCACTTGACTGACGCCCAAAGGGTGAGTCAGTCTCCCACTTCCTATTATAACTCTGCATTTGCAGTTTTCCACCTTGACAGGCAGTAACAGTTCCAGCCCATGCTAATTTGGGTAACATCTAAAAGGCTTGCCTGACAAGGCAGATTCAAATTATGAAGCAAACCCCTCACATACTGAGACCTTGTTAGCTAGATTAGTGGTAGATTGGCTCCTCGTGACAGCTTGTTTGCTAGAGGTGAGCTATCTGCATTTTCAGTGCAGGCAGGTTATATCATCATTTAAAGAAAAAAAAATAAAGATGTCGTTTTTCTTGTTTGTCATGGACTTCATGTAATAGTCCCTCTCGATTTTCTCCGTGTTGACTTCAGAAAGAAACAGCAGCAAGTGTGTGCCTTTGAGTGCGACAGCTAATTTTGCTGGATGAACAGAGCATTGTGACGAAACAGTGGCACAGCTGTCGCAACAGCTGCCACACATTAATCATGACAGTGACAAACAGCATAATCACCTTATCTGGAATTCCTAGCATGCACACTCAGCATGCCCCACTGCCGGGCGAGCATATCACGCATGGTTTAATTAAAAAGACATCACTACAGGTTAGTTAGACAAGGGCTAGAAGACATTGATCCAAAATGAAAATAAAATTATTTGTAGGTTGGTGTTTAGGGACACCCAAAGACCGATTACTTAGCCGACATGATAATTTGAATCTTATTCCCCTAACTGGCCTTTCTCAGTGCGGTAAATTGGCTGCTCTGCCCCACACCAGCAGTCCTTTCTCCTGAGATAGTTGATCCCCGTTTTTTTGAGCCGCAGCATGGGTCCTTGGGAGTCATCTTGACGCGCTGGCAATTGATTGAAGGGGCTTTATTGATAAATGTGACTACCAGTGAAAAAGTTGCCGCTAACAGTTTTTAACTTGCTTTCCAATCAGGTACTCAGTCAGGACAATGATATTAAACTTGAGTAATTTTTGTGTTATTTGGAAATTCTTAAGAATAAAGGCAGGTGAGACTGATTTTAAGCCTAGAAATGATAGTGTCTTGCATGTGCTGTGTTTTAATATGTATGGCTGTATTCATGTGCATATATGTGTCACATCAGTATGTATAAATATGCACACATGCCAAATATATGTATATTTTTGCCCCCTCCCCCACCCCCTAGTATTTTAAGCTCAACAATTCATTGAATTCACTGATTGAATTCCTGGTAGCTAGTTCCTGAATTGCTCTGAAGCTGCCTCGATGAAATATTAATGAATCAATTTCCATAGACATGGACTCATTATCTTCTGCGATGCCACTGGAAAACACAGTCCTGCCTGCGGTGTCCTTCCACCTGCCTGTGACATGATTCAAATTTCTCTCTCTCTTTTTAATTAGATAAAAATATAGGAAATTTTTGATAACTGTAGAATAGACATTTCCATTTCTCTTGATAGGCACCTAAAAGGAGGTAAACCATTTAAAATACATTTATGTTTCACTTAAGTGACATATGGAAAAGTGAGTCCTGGAAATTAAAAGAAGGTGGCCAGTTTAGTTCTGTAGTTTCTGTAATGCCCTTTGGAAATGAGGGAACTGTTGTTCTCAGAACAATCTGCTTGGAAAATGTCTGTATTTTAGGAAACTGGAGTGAACCATCTAATTGTTTACAAAGTTATCAACTTTAGAAAATGTTACTAAATGCAAATACTTGTCGTGTTCATTTAAGACTGATGGAATATAGGTAGAATTATTCAGACTGCATCTACAAAATGCCAAAACAGCTGGTTAGAATGTGAAAAATTCAAGCAAGTAATGATTAACTACACACAATATAAATAGCTAGTTTTAGATATTTTCTTGTTTGTTCACTGAAATTGACTGGTTTCTTAAGCCTTATGCAAGTCACACCAATAAAGCACATTAAACTGCAATTATATCAAACAAAGTTTTTCATTTCCTTCCTTACCATTCGTTCTGTTTCAGTGAAGATTATTAATGCCTGCTTTGGGTACCATCAACACCCACTTTATAGAACTAAAAAAGTCCACTGGTAAATGGTTGCCAACACTGTTTGATAAAAACTAGGATTATGTTCTCAAATTCAGTAGTTTTTACCATTTCGATTTAGAACCAGTGGTATATTTGAATGTCATGTGATCTGAGGACAATGTTACCATTTCAATATGTACATATTATACGACCTGAGAATGGCATTATTATTTCAGCAAATTCTTTTTAAGAGAAAATGGGAAAGCACAACCCTGACCAAGGATATCTTCTCAATACTGAGGCAAGAAAAGTAGTTTATCTTTGAGAGGAACTCTGACTCCCCATGGGAAGCCCACTTGGCTCCCATTCTCTCTGGAGCTGATCTGATTCTATATTCCAGATCTGAGGAATGCCTTGAAGTAGCTCCTGGTTTGAAATAGTTTGAGGAAAGCTATAAAAAACACAAAAGCGTCTACACACAGCAAGTTTTGCATTTCATGTCTAGGTACCGGTTAAGATGGATAGCCCATGTGTGGACACTTGGTAATCAATCCCTCAAGTATAAAAAAAAAAAGGTCAAAAATGATCTGGAACTCCTCTCAGAGGCTGGACACTATTCTAGATCTTTATTCTCTAAATCTTCCTCGGGATCCTCTTGAAACTAGAGGCAGAAACAGGTTTCTTGAGAATAAATCTAAGGTTTATTTATTCCACTAGATATTCAAGGAGATTTTAATGAGAAAGAATCAATTTTACATCGACATAAAAGAAAATAGAAGCAGTTTTAGCCTCCTGGATCAAACTTTTTAGATGGAATCTCCCTCTCTTCACTGTACATGGTCATTTTTATTTTAGGGCATGTGTTTACTAGTGTGAAAGTGAAAGTTTTAGTTGCTTCAGTCGTGTCCAACTCTTTGTGATCCCATGGACTGTAGCCCATCAGGCTCCTCTGTCCATGGAATTCTCCAAACAAGAATACTGGAGGGGGTAGCCATTATCTTCTCCAGGAGGTCTTTCCAACCGGGGATTGAACCCAGGTCTCCTGCATTGCAGGCAGTTTCTTTACCATCTGAACCATGTACATTGCTACTTTTTATGTGGAGTTATCTCAGTACACTTTAAGCTCTTTGAAGGTTGATTCTGTGTTTGATTCTCTTTTTTCTTCCTTATGGAACCTAGGATTGTGCCTGCATGTTGTAATTGCTGACTAAATATACACATAATAAATGATAACATGTTGGCTTTAATAATTAAAACAGAGGCATGGGTTTGCTCTAAAATGTTCAGGCTGTTTCTTGAATTTAGCATATTGCTTGACTGAAAGCTCTAAGAAGGTCAGAGTGTTTATTTTTAAAATAAATTTTCTTCCACATTCTCAAGATGGTTTGATTTCCTTCCTCCCTTCTGCCTGCTAGTATAAGAACTGACCTTTTATAGAAAGGTTGGATTGATTTCCATTGGTTTGAGTGGAGTGGGATATTGATCCAATAGCTGAGATACCAACAACCCATTTTATTCTCTCTCAAACTTTTATATCTCTGATCTTCCCTGACCTTGAAGGGTAAGTTACCTATATTACACATACCTGTTTTACATATCATATGATAAAATGTTCCCAATTGTCCTTTGCTTTGTAACTTGCTCCACAATGAAATTCAGTGGGGTGGCCTTATCCAACTTGAGTGAATTGATACAAACAAAACTTTGTCTCTCTGCACCCCATCACCATTTCTATCTTTTACTCTCTGTGTCTCAGAATATTTCAATAGCACTTCCTCTGTCCAGAAGTGACAATCAGCAGGCTTTCCATGTAAGAACTAGCAAGAGCAATTGTGTTTATCTCGCTGACTAAGAGGTTTCCTATTTATCTTCCCTGAGGTGGTGCCCATGTGGCTGTCCTGATATTGAGCAACTGGACAGATTACACCCTGGAGCCACATCAGTGGACACATAGATCAACACCATTTTCATTGCCTTGGTGCCCAAGAAGTTTATCTTCTGTCAGTGAGATTTAGTACTGTCTTCCTGGATTGTTAAGGCTTTCTTTTGTCCCTGTGTTTCCTTTCCTCATCCACCTTATTTGGTTTCAAGCTAGGTTAGCATAACCTGATCAGGATTGTTAACAGCTGATTTTTAGTTTTTGTTTCCTTCCATCATTAGTAAGGATTTTCAGTGGGACTTTTGTAGAGAAATCTTGACTAGTAAAACATATAGCATAAGTATCTTGTGTAAAAAGAAAATCACTTTAATTCCTAAGTGTACATCTAATAGGATTGGTTTTATATACTATGTCTAAATGCATAGTAAAGGCATTGTTCACAGGACTAATATTTTTGCTGATGTTGCTTCAGTCAGGATGTAATCCCTCAAATCTGTGTTAGGAATTTTTGGCTTACAGTACACTTTCACTAATGCTTTCTACCTTGACTCTCAACAGAGCCCTGAAAGCTGAAAGGAAGGATTTTGTTATATTGTTCAGTTTTACACATGGAAAATAAGTTCAAATAGATGAGAAAATCACAAAGTTAGCTGTGACGCCAAGACTCAAATCTAGGAAATCATATTTGCATCTCAACTTCTCCCCACTTAACTTCAGTGTCTCTTCCAAATAATTCTCCCTATGACTGTCTTTTTGACTTTGCAGGCTTTCTCTCAACTGTTCTAATAGCTGATAACTTTTTCCTTGCCAAATTCTGTGACTTTTCTGACTGAATTATAATAGAAGATTTAGGTTATGCAAGTTATCTATCCACTTACTTAACTGTAAAGCCAAAAAAAAAAGGTGAGACCCTTCTTCAGATTATTGATTACTTCAATGGTTTCTCATCTGCCTGCATATTTGAATTACCTGAAGAACTTTAAAAATAAATAATTATGTCTGGATCCAACCTCCAGAGAGTCTGATTTAATTGTTCTGGAGTCAGAGCCCAGAAATGGGATATTATTTTTTTAAAGCTCTCCAGATGATTCTAATATGCATAGAGTGTTGAAAACCACTGGGGAAATTTCTTCTCTTCACCCCTTTTAGGACCCATTTCCTTATTTTCCCCCACCAAATTTTCAGAAACACCTTGTTTTCTCAAAATCAAAATTCTGCATCTTGGAAATTAGTGGTGATACTCCAAATTTTAGAGTTTACGTGAATGTGTGTATCTGATATGTACTTACTTTGGCTAGTCTAGAAGAAGGAGAATAATCATGGAGAAGGCTGTTTTGGAAATTGATTATGAGCTAGAGACATTTTGTGGCATAAATTTATACCCCCTAGAATGTCAGCCCCTACCTCCCCCCGCCACCCCTGCCCCAGGGTAGTGATTTGGTCTGTTTTCATAAGTGCTCTTTCCCTAGCGTGTTGAACAGTGATTGGCTTATAGCCCTGTGAAAATTGATCAGTCCTGACAGATTCTTTGCAACCCCATGGACTGTAGCTGGCCAGGTTCCTCTCTCCATGGAATTCTCCAGGCAAGAATACTAGAGTGGGTAGCCATTTCCTTCTCCAGGGGATCTTCCCAACCCAGGGATTGAGTCCAGTCTCCTGCAATGCAGATGGATTCTTTACCATCTGAGCTACCAGGGAAGCCCAGGCTTATAGCATACATTCAATAAATATTCATTTCAGTTCAGTTACTCAGTCGTGTCCAACTCTTTACGACCCCATACACTGCAGTACACCAGGCTTCCCTGTCTGACATTAACTCCCAGAGCCTACTCAAACTCAAGTCCATTGAGTCAGTGATGCCATCCAACCATTTCATCCTCTGTCATCCCCTTTTCCTCCCAACTTCGATCTTTCCCAGCATCAGGATCTTTTCAAATAAGTCACTTCTTCATATCAGGTGGCCAAAGCATTGGAGTTTCAGCTTCAGCATCAGTCCTTCCAATGAATTTTCAGGACTGATTTCCTTGAGGATGGACCAGTTGGATCTCCTTGCAGTCCAAGGGACTCTCAAGAGTCTTCTCCAACACCACAGTTCAAAAGCATCAATTCTTAGGTGCTCAGCTTTCTATATAGTCCAACTCTCACATCCAGTGACTACTGGAAAAACCATAGCTTTGACTAGACGGACCTTTGTTGGCAAAGTAATGTCTCTGCTTTTCAATATGCTATCTAGGTTGGTCATAACTTTTCTTCCAAGGAACAAGTGTCTTTTAATTTCATGGCAGCAGTCACCATCTGCAGTGATTTTGGAGCCCCCAAAAATAAAGTCTGTCACTGTTTCCATTGTTTCCCCATCTATTTGCCATGAACTGATGGGACCAGATGTCATGATCTTAGTTTTCTGAATGTTGAGTTTTAAGCCAACATTTTCACTCTCCTCCTCCACTTGCATCAAAAGGCTCTTTAGTTCTTCTTTGCTTTCTGCCATAAGGGTGGTGTCATCTGCTTAACTGAAGTTTTTGATATTTCTCCTGGCAATCTTGATTCCATCTTGTGCTTCATCCAGTCTAGCATTTCTCATGATGTACTCTGCATATAAGTTAAATAAATAGGGTGACAATATACAGCCTTGATGTATTCCTTTCCTGATTTGTAACCAGTCTGTTCCACGTCCAGTTATAACTGTTGCTTCTTGACTTGCATACAGATTTCTCAAGAGGCAGGTCAGGTGGTCTGGTATTTCCATTTCTTTAAGAATTTTCCAGTTTGTTGTGATCCACACAATAAACATTACCATGGAATATTTCCCCAACATTTCCCTCACTTATTCCGAACAAGAGCTTAATAGACCCCCTTGCAGTTTCCCTATGTTAGAGGAATCACAGTTTTGGTGCTGGCATCTCATACTGTTTCTCTGCTTAGAAGACTTGCCTCCCCATCTCTTCACGTCTAAATTCTATCATTCTTTAAGGCCTAGCATTAGTCAAGTTTCTTCCACAAGGCTTTCTGATTTTTCTTTGAGCTGTTATAGGCAATTTCCTGGGCTTCCCTGATAGCTCAGTTGGTAAAGAATCTGCCTGCAATGCAGGAGACGCTGGTTCAATTCCTGGGTCAGAAAGATCTGCTGGAGAAGGGATAGGCTACCCACTGCAGTATTCTGGACTGGAGAATTCCATGGACTATATAGTCCATGGGGTCGCAAAGACACGACTGAGCGACTTTCACTTTCACTTTTTTCAGACAATTATTTGTATTTTACTCATCACAGCTACTTACCACTACTGATCTTATATACATTACAGTTATTTATATGTCTTCACTGTTCTTCTAGTCATGGCCCATTTCTATTTGTATCCCTTTCAGTACCTATAAAAGCTCTTAGTATTTTTTTGGATGGTTGCAACTACTTGCTTGCAATCCCTGTTGCTTCTGGTATGTATGTTAGATTCCTATGTTTTACTATAACAAGAGGTTAAATAGCATTTATAATGTTTGATTTGGTTTTATACTTTGCATTTTAAAAAATATTTCTATATACAGTATCTTATTTGTTCCTCAACATAAATCTGAGGAATGAAAGAGATGATATTACAAATATAAATGAAACGAAACTGAGGCACAACTACTTTAAATGACTTTTCAAGGTCACACCATGCTGTGTGGATGGAGTAGCTAATTTTCCAACTCCTAATCCATGCAACTTCACTAAAGAACGATGTGTTTTCTCCCAAGTTGGGTGTGCTAACTGGCATATTTTGTTTTTTTAAACTTCCGTAAGTCCACCCCTCCAGCTGAGGTGTATGTGTGTGTTAGTCACTCAGTCATGTCTGACTCTTTGTGACCCATAGATTGTAGCCCGCCAGGCTCCTCTGTCCATGGGATTCTCCAGGCAAGAGTACTGGAGTGGGTTGCCATTTCCTTCTCCATACAACTACGAGTTTTGTGTGTGTGTGTGTGTGTGTGTGTGTGTGTGTGTGTTAGTCACTCAGTCATGTCCGACTCTTTGTGACCCCATGGATTGTAGCTGAGTTATCAAACCTCAATTCGCATCATAAGTTGTATGTGGAGAGTGTTTGTATTATTTGTGATAGAAATCTGTTTTTAGGCAGGATACAATTCAGAAAGGCAATTCTTTGTCCTCATTGATGTCTTGTGCATTATGTTTTCTTGTTCCAGTATGTCATGGCTTGTTTATTTTCCTTTTCATGTAAACTTCACTTTGTTCTTTAGATCAAAATCAAAATCATACTAGAAAGTGGGATGCATGTTTGTAACATCCTAAGTAGGTGAATAACTAGGCAGTGAGAAGTACCACATTGGAAAAAAACAAAAACAAAAACACAGTAGAAAAGGAATGAGAACCCAGTCTTATGTGGCTTCCCAGTTAATTCTCTGTGTGTATTTTTTAAAAAAACATTTAAACTCAAACCCTTAGCTATCCAGCAGTTTCTAAATACCAATCAACAGCATGAGCATAGAGACAGGGATTCCTTTTAATCATATATTTTAGTTCAAAGAAATGATTAAGAATCCATATTAAATGACCTGAGGTTTTATTTTTTTTTCTTAAATATATAACACATGCATGAATGAAAACATCAGTCTAATCTTTTGAGCAAGGCTCACCATTGATTTATCCAAGACAGAACTAAGCAATAGTGTTTGACAGAACAAGTGGTATAAATAGCTGTTGTTAGTATGATTTAAATTTAATCATTACATATTTTTAATGATAATTCGTGAGCATTTTGTTCAGTTGCAAGTGCACTTATTTTTCAAGAGTGGAAATAAAATATTGTCAAATACTCTGGAATGAAATCAAATTGTATTTCAGTTTGCATAAGATGTAGTTACATTGAGAGTTGTGCTTGACTGTAAATGATAAAGTAGCCTTATGATTTTTTTTTCCATTTACATAAATACAGTTCAGGGAATATTACTAATGAAGTCGATGTGGGGTCACCTAGCCACCTTAGGAAAAGGTTACTATGTTATTTTAAGTAGCCCATCAATCATTGTGAATTAATGTCATATTCTAGGTGAAAGCACTAATCATAATAAATTCATTTTGTATTCATGAGGGTGTCAAATGTACACCCATAGGAGTCCTATGTCATTTGTCAATATGGAAAGAAAAATTTAAATATGACCTGTTTGCCATCTCTTTGCTAGGGCTTATACTCAGATGCATGTTGTGGTACTGATGGACATGTGATGCTTGTGGGGGAAAGCTGGAAACTTCACTAAGATTATTGGAAATGGAATGAAATCTGTGTCAGGAATAATGACCTGAGGCTGCTGGCTGACATTTCCATGTCCTCCAAGGAATGCCAAAGGGTCAAGTGGGTGCCTGAGGGCACAGCTGTAAATGGGAATTCACGAGCCCACAACAGAGCTGCCTTGTTTAATTCCCTGCTTCCAAATTCTATGTCTGCCTCCTATTTAAGACAATGATGTGGCGTCATTACTACCATAACTTTTCCTATTACCAAAGCAACATAAAACCCTTTTTTGAGTGGTTTCTAGACCTTGATAGTTCAACAGAACATTGGGCATGGTGCAGGAAAGGCGTTTTCTATTTCTCCCTTTACCTTCTTTTGGGAGTATTGAAGAGAAACCTTCTCTCTCCTCACTGAATCCAACTCCATGGGAAAAGGATTAATAGAAATGGCAGATGGTTAAAAGAGCAATTGTCTAACACACAATTAGAACTACATCTCTTTGGGTGGAATTACTGTGTTAAGTGACTTGCTGATACTATTTTTTTATCATTGTTATTAGTATTACTGATATTATTATTTCCATTTTAAAGAAAAAAAAAATAAGCATAAATTAGCTAAGTAACTTACTATGATTATATAGCCCAAAGTGGTAGAGTTGCCATTTGAGCCACTATTCTGCCCCTCTGTATCTACTACATATGAGGGTATTGTTTTAAAAATTAAATGAGGCCAGGGATCTAAATTTTCCAGAAGAGTAATTAATGTTAGCTAGTATGATTAAGCTGGAATCAAGATTGCCGGGAGAAATATCAATAACCTCAGATATGCAGATGACACCTCCCTTATGGCAGAAAGTGAAGAGGAACTAAAAAGCCTCTTGATGAAAGTGAAAGAGGAGAGTGAAAAAGTTGGCTTAAAGCTCAACATTCAGAAAACAAAGATCATGGCATCTGGTCCCATCACTTCATGGGAAATAGATGGAGAAACAATGGAAAGAGTGTCAGAATTCAGTTTTTTTTGGCTCCAAAATCACTGCAGATGGTGACTGCTGCCATGAAATTAAAAGATGCTTACTCCTTGGAAGGAAAGTTATGACCAACCTAGATAGCATATTCAAAAGCAGAGACATTACTTTGCCAACAAAGGTCCGTTTAGTCAAGGCTATGGTTTTTCCAGTGGTCATGTATGGATGGGAGAGTTGGACTGTGAAGAAGGCTGAGCACTGAAGGATTGATGCTTTTGAACTGTGGTGTTGGAGAAGAGTCTTGAGAGTCCCTTGGACTGCAAGGAGATCCAACCAGTCCATTCTAAAGGAGATCAGTCCTGGGTGTTCATTGGAAGGAATGATGCTAAAGCTGAAACTCCAATACTTTGGCCACCTCATACGAAGAGTTGAGTCATTAGAGAAGACTCTGATGCTGAGAGGGATTAGGGGCAGGAGGAGAAGGGGACGACAGAAGATGAGATGGCTGGATGGCATCACCAACTCGATGGACATGAGTTTGAGTGAATTCAGGGAGTTGGTGACGGACAGGGAGGCCTGGCGTGCTGTGATTCATGGGGTCGCAAAGAGTCGGACATGACTGAGTGACTGAACTGAACTGAACTGAGTATGATTAAATTGTATGGTTTGGAGTAATTCCACATGCACACACACACACACACACACACACAGTGCCTGTCTCCACCTCATCCTAAGTTTTTCCTTTGGAAAGAAGGAAAGACATGGAACTTTTTAGTTTGTTCTGTTTGGCTCTGGTACAAAGATAACAATTTTTCATAGTCAGGGATCCACCTGTCCTCAAGAGACTCTTCCTGCCACCATGCTCAGGTTATTTCTGGGCCCTCTTATGTTCAGGTCCTATAGAAAGTGAAAGTGAAAGTCTCTCAGTCCCATCTGACTCTTTGTGACCCCATGGACTATATAGTCCATGGAATTCTCCAGGCCAAAATACTGGAGTGAGTTGCCTTTCCCTTCTCCAGAGGATCTTCCCAACCCAGGGATTGAACCCAGGTCCCCCACATTGCAGGCAGATGCTGTATCAGCTGAGCCCCAAGGGAAGCCCTTCAGGTCCTATCAGTTCAGTTCAGTTGCTCAGTCATTTCTGACTCTTTGCAACCCCATGGATTGCAGCACATCAGGTTTCCCTCTCCATCACCAACTGCCGGAGTTTACTCAAACTCATGTCCATCAAGTCGGTGATGCCATCCAACCATCTCATTCTCTGTCATCCCTTTCTCCTCCTGCCTTCAATCTTCCCCAACATCAGGGTCTTTTCAAATAAGTCCATTCTTCGCATCAGGTGGTCAAAGTATTGGAACTTCAGCTTCAGCATCAGTCCTTCCAATGAATATTCAGGACTGATCTCCTTTAGGATGGACTGGTTGGATCACCTTGCTGTCCAAGGGACTCTCAAGAGTCTTCTCCAACACCACAGTTCAAAAGCATCAATTCTTCAGCACTCAGCTTTCTTTATAGTCCAACTCTCACATCTATACATGACTACTGGAAAAAACATAACTTTGACTAGATGGACCTTTGTTGGCAAAGTAATGTCTCTGTCTAGTTTGGTCACAGCTTTTATTCCAAGGAGCAAGCATCTTTTAACTTCATGGCTACCTTCAACATCTGCAATGATTTTGGAGCCCAAGAAAATAGTCTGTCACTGTTTCCATTGTTTTTCCATCTCTTTGCCATTGAGTGATGGGGCTGGATGGCATGATCTTCATTTTTTGAATGTTGAGTTTTAAGCCAGCCTTTTCACTCTCCTCTTTCACTTTCATCAAGAGGCTCTTTAGTTCCTCTTCACTTTCTGCCATAAGGGTGGTGTCATCTGTGTATCTGAGGTTATCTGAGGTCCTATGTCTAGAATTAAATAGTTCTCGGCACTTTCTGTAACTCCTTAAAGGTGGCAAATGGAGGCTGCTGGTCCTGCTTTGAGCCCTCTGAACCCTGGAGGACTTGACTCCTCACAAAGTTTCTCTATTTTTGGTACCAGGAAAGAATCCTCTTGCCTAGTGCTTTTACCTTGAAGCCTAAATGGATAATTTGGACCCTGTAAAATTCATTTCTCTCTTTTCATCACACTTTATCTTCCTTTCCACAAATAACTCTCTTTGATGAAATAGAGACAGACTCTATAAGAAGAGTAAGACTCAAAAACAATGGAGCTTAAGAACTTCATACTGCAATCCTAGAAACTCTTTTATGCTCACTCCCCTTCCAAAGATTTAATAGCAAAGAACTAACCTGAAACAGTCTATGTGAGAGTTCATTTCTCTAGCAAAAAGGTACTATGAAGTATTAGATCAAATGAGAGGAAGTACAGCTCAAAGGACTTGTTGAATGGCTAGATATATGATTATTAGTTCTTTTTAAACTCCACTTTGCCACTGAAATTTCTAAGTGGCTTTGGTCAAGATATGTATTCATGCTGTTTCTCAAGAAGATAGAAATTACTCTCACATTTATGAGTATTCAAATCCCATGTCATACTCAGTTGACCTTCCCTGGACTCTTTCCTTGACTGCTGGAAACTTAAGTTTATACCTAATAATATAAATCTTAATCATATTCTGATTTTATTAGTCATTATTGTCTAGTATCCTAGATTGCAAGTTCTTATAAAGTATGGCATATGTCTTAATTTAAAAAGCAATCTGTTGTGATAGAACACTGAAATTTCTCTCAAGGGTAGTATAAAAGTTTTCAAATGGGGAAGTAATTTCATCAGTAGGTAATAAATTGCAGGAATTTTTGATTGACACCAAGATTTCTATCTGGGGAGACTGGAATATAACATTTATGCAACACGTTTTGAATAACTTTTTTTGAGGGATGCAGACATTGCCTTTGAAAATATTCAGTGCGTTGTTCATTCTCTTTATGATATGTAAATGTCTAATGGTCAAGGAGGATGCTGGTGAAAGGGCTCCCAACAGTTTTGTATATTTATCAAAAGAAGATGAAGCAGAAAGGAATTAGATATCTTATTCAAGCCAATGCTTAAACTTCATGGATTAGCTCAAGCAAAGAATAATTTGAATAAAATTTATCTTTTATTCATTTCATATAAGCAGCCCTTTTACTGGTAAATTCTAAGAATCAGATTTATTGATAACAAATCTTCAATATATCTTAGAGCATCCAGTTAAAGCACAAATTTTATATAAGATTGCTGATTTTTTTTTTTTTTAACTAATACTGCAGAGTAACAGTCCTTACCTTTTGGGAAGTTACATATTGTACCAGTCAGAAACTGGAAGACAAAGGATAACATTCTCCATGAATTTAGCTAAAGATATTTTTATGAATGTAGTATTTAAGGGGTGTGGGCATGATTTAAGGTGACCAAGAAGAGAGGGTGAAGCATCCTGAGACTGGCAACAGTGGGAAGCCTTTACTACTTCCAACTGTAAATGGGCAAATGAAAGGAATGCTGTTTCCAGAACTGGGGAGGAAGGTATGCACAGTAGGAATTATTATCATAGAGGGATGCTGACACTGCCAATGTCATTTACAACTGAGGAATTGACATCTTGGTTATAAGCATGGCATAAAGAAGTGTGAGTTACTTCATGATTCTGAATCCTTAAATAATGTAGGGAAAGAGTTTAAGAACCCAAGTCCACAACTACCAAAAACCAGAGTGGAATATTGAGCAGTTTCATGGGCCTGAGGAAATAAAAATTTAATTTCAGTCTCCATCAGCCACACTAGAGAACTATATCCTAAGAATGAGTGTGAACCAGATGTAGACCAAGGTTTATAAAAACTGCAACCAAGCCTGGACTCCTGACTAGATTAAGGTAATTATCCATAGGATAGAGTAAAAATTCTCTGGAGTAATATAAAATCATCTAGAACTTCTACAATTAATACAAAATGTTTAGCATTCAATAAAATTACCAGCTACACCAAAAAGGTAATCAGGGGGAAAGGCAAGTGAGCCATTTATCAGTGTTACCAAACACACATGTTTAAATAATGTATTAAAATGCTGGAAAAAATAAATGACAAATGGAAAATGCACCCAAGAAATGGAACTCAAAAGCCAAGTGAAAAATATAGAACTGAAAAATGCAGTAATAAAATTTAAGAACCAAATAATGACATTAACAGCAGATTGGAAGAATTATAAAAAGAAAGCATTAGGTTAGACTAGGTCATTAGAAAATACCCATGTTGAAGCATGAAGAGAAAAAAGAATGAAAACTACAGAAAAAGTAATATGATATATGAGATATTATAATATAGATAAATATATTCTAATATAGATAAAATTCTATATTATCTATAATATTCTAATATAGAGATATTCTAATCTAATTGAATCTATTCTAATCTAATTGAATCCCAGAGGAGGAGGAGAAGAATAGGCAGAAGCAATATATAGGATATATATGCAAAGAGCCAACTCGTTAGAAAAGACCCTGATGCTGGGAAAGACTGAAGGCAGGAGAAGAAGTGGGTAACAGAGGATGAGATAATTGAATGGCTTCACCAACTCAGTGGACATGAGTTTGAGCGAGCTTTGGGAGATAGTGAAGGACAGGGAAGCCTGGCATGCTACAGTTCATGGGACTGCAAAGAATCAGACATGACTTAGCAACTGAACAACAACAACAACATATAAGGGGAATAATTGAGAATTTTCCAAAACAGATGAAGGACCTCCAAGCCATGCTGCTGTTGCTGCTGCTAAGTCGCTTCAGTCGTGTCTGACTCTGTGTGACCCCATAGACGGCAGCCCACCAGGCTCCCCTGTCCCTGGGATTCTCCAGGCAAGAATACTGGAGTGGGTTGCCATTTCCTTCTCCAATGCATGAAAGTGAAAAGTGAAAGTGAAGTCGCTCAGTCGTGTCTGACTCTTCACGATCCCATGGACTGTAGCCTACTAGGCTCCTCCGTGAGATTTTCCAGGCAAGAGTACTAGAGTGGGTTGCCATTGCCTTCTCCCCTCCAAGCCATAGATTTAAGAAATACTACAAATCCAAACCAAAATAAATAAAAATAATTTAAATATACCTACCACATCTTACTGAAATTGTTGAAGGCAAAAAGCAAAGAGAAGATATCAATGGCAACCAGAGGGGAAACAGGCACATTACCTTCAAAGAAGCAACAGTAAAACTGTTGCTGACTTTTCAATAGAAACAATGGAAGCTGAAAAATAATGTGATGGCTGTCTTAAAAGCATATTAAAAAGCAGAGACATTACTTTGCCAACAAAGGTCCATCTAGTCAAACTATGGTTTTTGCAGTAGTCATGTGTGGATGTGAGAGTTAGACTATAAAGAAAGCTTAGCACCTAAGAATTAATGCTTTTGAACTGTGGTGTTGGAGAAGACTCTTGAGAGTCCCTTGGACTGCATGGAGATCCAACCAGTCCATCCTAAAGGAGATCAGTCCTGAATATTCATTAGAAAGATTGATGCTGAAGCTGAAACTCCAATACTTTGGCTACCTGATGCAAAGAAGTGACTCATTGGAAAAGACCCTGATGCTGGGAAAGATTGAAGGTGGGAGGAGAAGGGGACAGCAGAAGATGAGATGGTTGGATGGCATCACCAACTCAATGGACTTGAGTTTGAGTAAACTCTGGGAGTTGGTGATGGACCGGGCAGCCTGGCGTGCTGCGGTTCATGGGGTCACAAAGAGCCGGAAACGATTGAGCAACTGAACTGAACTGAACTGACTGATCTTTAACAGGCAAGGGAAAAAATATTCTGCCAACTTAGAACTTTATACTCATTGAAAATATCCACAAAAATGATAGTGACTTAGACATTTACAGACACACAAAATTGAAAGATCTCATTTCCATCAGATCTGCATTTATTGAAATACAAAGAGACGTCTTCAAATAGAAAATATGAAGTTGAAAATGAATTATAGAAATGAATGAAGAGTAGGAGTAAGTGAAAATATGTGGGCAAGTGTATTTATGTTATCTGAACAGAATAAGACTAAGGTCATTTGTATATCTAAAGTGGAGTGAGTCGGTCAGTCTTGACCAACTCTTTGCAACTCCATGGACTATGCAGTCCATGGAATTCTCCAGGCCAGTATACAGTACACAGGCCAGTATAACCATTCCTTTCTCCAGGGAGTCTTCCCAACCCAGGGATTGAACACAGGTCTCCCATATTGCAGGCAGATTCTTTACCAGCTGAAACACCAGGAAAGCTATTGCGGAAATAAGATACATAGCAACGTTAAAGAAAGGGGTAAGAGGGCAATTGGAGTTGAAATGATTGGAATATTGTCTGGGAACGAGTAAAATTAATAATTCACATTCAGTTCAGTTCACTCACTCAGTTGTGTCCGACTCTTTGCGACCCGATGAATCGCAGCACCACAGGCCTCCCTGTCCATCACCAGCTCCCAGAGTTCACTCAAACTCATGTCCATCGAGTCAGTGATGCCATCCAGCCATCTCATTCTCTGTCGTCCCCTTTTCCTCCTGTCCCAAATCCCTCCAATCATCAGAGTCTTTTCCAATAAGCCAACTGTTCACATGAGGTGGCCAAAGTACTGGAGTTTCAGCTTTAGCATCAGTCCTTCCAATGAACACCCAGGACTGATCTCCTTTAGAATGGACTGGTTGGATCTCCTTGCAGTCCAAGGGACTCTCAAGACTCTTCTCCAACACCACAGTTCAAAGCATCAATTCTTCAGTGCTCAGCCTTCTTCACAGTCCAACTCTCCCATCCATACATGACCACTGGAAAAACCATAGCCTTGACTAGACGGACCTTTATTGGCAAAGTAATGTCTCTGCTTTTGAATATGCTATCTAGGTTGGTCATAACTTTCCTTCCAAGGAGTAAGCATCTTTTATTTTTTTTTTTAATTTTATTTTATTTTTAAACCTGAAACACTGTATTAGTTTTGCCAAACATCAAAACGAATCCGCCACAGATATACATGTGCTCCACATCCTGAACCCTCCTCCCTCCCTACTCCCCACACCATCCCTCTGGGTCATCCCAGTGCACCAGCCCCAAGCATCCAGTATCGTGCATTGAACCTGGACTGGCAACTCATTTCATACATGATATTACACATGTTTCAATGCCATTCTCCCAAATCTTCCCACCCTCTCCCTCTCCAACAGAGTCCATAAGACTGTTCTATACATCAGTGTCTCTTTTGCTGTCTCGTACACAGGGTTACTGTTACCATCTTTCTAAATTCCATATATATGCGTTAGTATACTGTATTGGTGTTTTTCTTTCTGGCTTACTTCACTCTGTATAATAGGCTCCAGTTTCATCCACTTCATTAGAACTGATTCAAATGTGTTCTTTTTAATGGCTTGAGTAGTACTCCATTGTGTATATGTACCACAGCTTTCTTATCCATTCGTCTGCTGATGGACATCTAGGTTGCTTCCATGTCCTGGCTATTATAAACAGTGCTGCAATGAACATTGGGGTACACGTGTCTCTTTCCCTTCTGGTTTCCTCAGTGTGTATGCCCAGCAGTGGGATTGCTTTTGGGATCATAAGGCAGTTCTATTTTCAGTTTTTTAAGGAATCTCCACACTGTTCTCCATAGTGGCTGTACTAGTTTGCATTCCCACCAACAGTGTAAGAGGGTTCCTTTTTCTCCGCACCCTCTCCAGCATTTATTATTTGTAGACTTTTGGACTGCAGCCATTCTGACTGGTGTGAAATGGTATCTCATAGTGGTTTTGATTTGCATTTCTCTGATAATGAGTGATGGCTGCAGTCAACATCTGCAGTGATTTTGGAGCCCTCAAAAATAAAGTCTGACACTGTTTCCACTGTTTCCCCATCTATTTCCCATAAAGTAATGGGAGCAAATGCCATGATCTTCATTTTCTGAATGTTGAGCTTTAAGCCAATTTTCCACTCTCCACTTTCACTTTCATCAAGAGGCTTTTTAGTTCCTCTTCACTTTCTGCCATAAGGATGGTGTCATCTGCATATCTGAGGTGATTGATATTTCTCCCAGCAATCTTGATTCCAGCTTGTGCTTCTTCCAGCCCAGTGTTTCTCATGATGTATTCTACATAGAAGTTTAATAAGCAGGGTGACAATATACAGCCTTGATGTACTCCTTTTCCTATTTGGAAGCAGTCTGTTGTTCTATGTCCAGTTCTAACTGGTGCTTCCTGACTTGTGCTCAAATTTCTCAAGAGTAAGTCCAGGTGGTCTGGTATTCCCATCTCATTCAGAATTTTCCACAGTGTATTGTGACCCACACAGTCAAAGGCCTTGGCATAGTGAATAAAGCAGAAATAGATATTTTTCTGGAACTCTCTTGCTTTTTCCATGATCCAGCAGATATTGGCAATTTGATCTCTGGTTCCTGTGCCTTTTCTAAAACCACCTTTAACATCTGGAAGTTCACGGTTCACATAATGCTGAAGCCTGGCTTGGAGAATTTTGAGCATTACTTTACTAGCATGTGAAATGAGTGCAGTTGTGCGGTAGTTTGAGCATTCTTTGCCTTTCTTTGGGATTGGAATGAAAACTGACCTTTTCTAGTCCTGTGGCCACTGCTGAGTTTTCCAAATTTACTGGCATATTGAGTGCAGCACTTTCACAGCATCATCTTCCAGGATTTGAAACAGCTCAACTGGAATTCCATCACCTCCACTAGCTTTGTTCATAGTGATGCTTTCTAAGGCCCACTTGACTTCACATTCCAGGATGTCTAGCTCTAGGTGAGTGATCTCACCATCGTGATTATCTGGGTTGTGAAGATCTTTTTTGTACAGTTCTGTCTGCTTCTGTTAGGCCCATACCTTTTCTGTCATTTATTGAGCCTATCTTTGCATGAAATGTTCCCTTGGTATCTCTAATTTTCTTGAAGAGATCTCTAGTCTTTTCCATTCTTTTGTTTTCCTCTATTTCCTTGCATTGATCACTGAGGAAGGGTTTCTTATCTCTACTTGCTCTTCTTTGGAACTCTCCATTCAGATGCTTATGTCTTTCCCTTTCTCTGCTTTTTACTTCTCTTCTTTTCACAGCTAATTGTAAGGCCTCCCCAGACAGCCATTTTGCTTTTTTGCATTTCTTTTCCATGGGGATGATCTTGATCCCTGTCTCCTGTACAATGTCACAAACCTTTGTCCATAATTCATCAGGCACTCTTATCTATCAGATCTAGTCCCTTAAATCTATTTCTCACTTCCACTGTATAATCATAAGAGATTTGATTTAGGTCATACCTGAATGGTCAGTGGTTTTCCCTACTTTCTTCAGTTTAAGTCTGAATTTGGCAATAAGGAGTTCATGATCTGAGCCACAGTCAGCTCCTAGTCTTGTTTTTGTTGACTGTATAGAGCTTCTCCATCTTTGGCTGCAAGGAATATAATCAATCTGATTTTGGTGTTGACACTCTTGTCATGTCCATGTCTAGAGTCTCCTCTTGTGTTGTTGGGAGAGGTTGTTTGCTATGGTCAGTGCATTCTCTTGGCAAAACTCTATTAGCCTTTGCCCTGCTTCATTCCATATTCCAAGACCAAATTTGCCTGTTACCCCAGGTGTTTCTTGACTTTCTACTTTTGCATTCCGTCTCCTATAATGAAAAGGACATCTTTTGGGGGTGTTAGTTCTAAAAGGTCTTGTAGGTCTTCATAGCACCATTCAACTTCAGCTTCTTCAGTGTTACTGGTTTGGGCATAGACTTGGATTACTGTGATATTGAATGGTTTGCCTTAAAAACGAACAGAGATCATTCTGTCGTTTTTGAGATTGCATCCAAGTACTGCATTTCGGACTCTTTTGTTGACCATGATGGCTACTCCATTTCTTCTAAGGGATTCCTGCCCATGGTAGTAGATATAATGGTCATTTGAGTTAAATTCACCCATTCCAATCCATTTTAGTTCGCTGTTTCCTAGAATGTCGATGTTCACTCTTCCCATCTCCTGTTTGACCACTTCCAATTTGTCTTTATTCATGGATCTAACATTCCAGGTTCCTATGCAATATTGCTCTTTGCAGCATCTCATAAATGAAAGGTCTGTGTCATAATCTATAAGGAAACCATGAAAATATAGTCAAAGATTATATTGTTAGATAATTAGTAAATGAGGAAAAGAGAATTTAAAATATGGATTAGTCCAGGAAAAGAGAAGCTAGGAGAGAATACAAAAAAATACAAAATTGCATGGAACAAGTAGAAAGCAATAAGGTGGTAGATATTAACCTGAATTTATTGTATTTATGTTAAATGTACTAGAAATATTTTTCAAACTGAGTTAAAACAATGTTGTTTATAAGAGCCATTGCATAAATATAATGACACTGTATGATAGAAAGTAAAAGAATGGAAAGATATATACCATGTAAACAGTAACCAAAAGGAAATAAAGTGTGAATATATGAGAATCCAATAAGGATTGGACTCCTTGTTGGATAAGAAGTATAAGAAGCATTATTAAAGATAATAATGTTATCTGTAATAACATTTAATAATGACATTTAATGTCTGTAAAAATGACATTTAATGTTCATAAAAAACTTAATATACCAGGAAGCTAGAATCTTTAATTTATATGAATGGTATCAAAATAAAGAAGCAAAAAGAAACAAAAACCACAGTTAAAGGGAAAGACTTTATTTAATACACCTCTCTCATAAATTAATAAAATAAATTAAAAATGAGTAATGATAAAATTTTTGAAAGAATAGATGTATTTTCTGCTTGTTACTTACATAGTATCTATTATCAATACCATCATCATAGTATTTTGACCTGGAAAGCATGACTAAAGTATTAATCTGGGGGATGTCTTATCAAAGAAATCCTCTTGGAACAAATATTGGCGTTTCCCTTGTAAACAAGCCAAACTATTGAAAGGCTTCATATTGAAGTTTTCCTTAATATAACCTTTTAGTGAGCCTGTGTTTTAAGATACAGCAATGAAAAATCTTGTCTCTTTGGTGTTTGTTGTTAAATATAATACTTCATTATCATGGGAAAACAGAAGAAATTTCAGAATAAAGGATGATTACTCTCAGGTATTCTTATCTCTTTATACTATCAGTATATTGTGTGGCACATATACATACTGCTTATCTCACTTATCATTTATGTTTACCTGTGTTTTGATGGTATATTTAATATGGTGATATAAAGTTATATCTTGAAATTCTTCTGGGTTTGAATTTTGTTTCCTCTTTGGGTTGTTACAGTTTTACTCATAATTTTAATTGTTGTCATTATTATGCTTTCAACATAACAGATGAAGAGTTAGTAAAGCACATATATAGGCTTAATGACAGAGAATATGTTCTTTATTCAAAAATATATTTAAATTAGTGGCAATTAGAGTGAGTGCCATATGTTATAGGTTGAATTCTGAAATGACTTGTAGCCCTGGTTTTATGATGCCCTAGCACACCTTCAATTAACTAAAGGGTTTATGAAGACCTGTAAAAAATTCTCAAAGATAATTTATGTTAAATTCACTTTAATTCAGTAAATATAATTCAGCATGTTTGTGGTAAATGACACAAGAGGGAAGGGTTATGAATTTTAGAAACATTGACAGAGTTTAATAGAATGGTAAAAGGTATATTATTACACAACCAAGGGAAATAATGGACTTATCATCTTTATCCTTCTAGAACCCTCCCTTCTATTTCTGGATATAATATAAAGATATGCGTAATACAGTATCATTCAACATAATTAAGCCCCATTAAGGCTAATGAGGTCTGTCTACATTTTCTGAGTAAAGCTATGATTGAGGGATACATACATTTACTTGATGATAAAATCAAGATTGTGATTCAAAGGAATTAGAAATATATCAAAGTACAAAATACTTCTCTTACTATAAAAGAAGAAGAGAACATTATGAAATTATCATTTTGCAGAAACAAAATTTTGTCTCTATATTAATAATTAAATTCATTATTTAGTAGGGTTTAAAGACTTTCAAAGATACCTATATATATGTCTTGAAAACTCAAATATCCATTATCCCTTAAATACTTCTGAGTAAAGAATATCTTCTGTAGTTTTCATAATTAAACATGTATGTAAGTTTATCTGGCAGTTTACTTCTTTGCTGTTGGAACTACATACTATTAAGATGCCACAGATTTAAAATTTTAAAAAATTAAATACCATTAATGTAAAATTTCTGATATTTTAGTGAGTAAAATACAGTAAGTTATAAATATGTTTCCTGTTTTTTATGTGATTTTAAAAAACCCATAATGTTAAAAGCTACATAATCAAGGCAATACCCTAACGTCTTTTGTTGTTTAGTCGCTAGGTTGTGTCCAACTCTTGTGATTCCATGGACTGGAGCCTCCCAGACTCCTCTGTCCATGGGATTTTCCTGGCAAGAATATTGGAGTAGGTTTACCATTTCCTTTTCCAGGGGATCTTCCCCACACAGGGATCAAACCCGCATCTCCTGCACTGGCATGTGGATTCTTTACCCCTGAGCCCTAATGCCCTTCAAGATTTTCTAAGCCATGGGTTAGCAAACTTTCTGGATAGGGTCAGGTAGTAAATATTTTTGGCTTTGCAAGCCATACCATCTCTGTTTCTGCTACTGAGTTTGTCAGTGTAGCACAAAAGCAGTGGTAGACATTACATAAATGAATGGGCAGGGCTGTGTTCCAATAAAATGTTATTTTTGAGAACAGGTAGTGGTCTCTGGGTCATATTTTGTGAACCCCTAAAAGTCAACAACATTAGACAGTTATTCATTAACTGTATCACTTACTATATGCCATGCCCTGTGCTAGGCATGCATGCATGCTCAGTTGTATCTGACTCTTTGCAACTCCATGGACTGTAGCCTGCCAGGCTTCTATGTCCATGGGATATTCCAGGCAAGAATACTGGCGTGGGTTGCCATTTCCTCCTCCAGGGGATCTTCCAGATGCAGATATCAAATTCATGTCTCCTGCATCTCCTGTATTTGACTTGGTTCCTGCCCTCAAAGAGCTTTTAGACTAGTAAGGGTATCCTGATACGTGTAGTGAACAAGTATAGTGTGTTGGGTAACATGATAAATATAGGGGCAGACAGGGAAAAAGAGAAAGCAAGAGAGAATATCCTTAATTTAGGAGTATAGTGAAAAGTTTTCCAACTACACACACAAAAAAAGGAATTGGTGTTTGGAAAAAAAGGAAATTGTATACACATTACAGAGTCATGAAAGAGTTTGGTGCGTTTGAATGCTAAATAATGATTTAATATAGCAAGAAGAGATAAGAAAGCCTTCAGTGATCAATGCAAAGAAATAGAGGAAAACAACAGAATGGGAAAGACTAGGGATCTCTTCAAGAAAATCAGAGATACCAAAGGAACATTTCATGCAAAGATGGGCTCGATACAGGACAGAAATGGTATGGACCTAACAGAAGCAGAAGATATTAAGAAGACGTGGCAAGAATACACAGAAGAACTGTACAAAAAAGATCTTCATGACCCAGATAATCACGATGGTGTGGTCACTGACCTAGAGCCAGACATCCTGGAATGTGAAGTCAAGTGGGCCTTAGAAAGCATCACTATGAACAAAGCTAGTGGAGGTGATGGAATTCCAGTTGAGCTATTCCAAATCCTGAAAGATGATGCTGTGAAAGTGTGCACTCAATATGCCAGTAAATTTGGAAAACTCAGCAGTGGCCACAGGACTGGAAAAGGTCAATTTTCATTCCAATCCCAAAGAAAGGCAATGCCAAAGAATGCTCAAACTACAGCACAGTTGCACTCATCTCACACGCTAGTAAAGTAATGCTCAAAATTCTCCAAGCCAGGCTTCAGCAATATGTGAACCGTGAACTTCCTGATGTTCAAGCTGGTTTTAGAAAAGGCAGAGGAACCAGAGACCAAATTGCCAACATCCGCTGGATCATGGAAAAAGCAAGAGAGTTCCAGAAAAACATCTATTTCTGCTTTACTGACTATGCCAAAGCCTTTGACTGTATGGATCACAATAAACTGTGGAAAATTCTGAAAGAGATGGGAATACCAGACCAACTGATCTGTCTCTTGAGAAATTTATATGCAGGTCAGGAAGCAACAGACTGGACATCGAACAACAGACTGGTTCCAATTAGGAAAAGGAGTTCGTCAAGGTTGTATATTGTCACCCTGCTTATTTAACTTATATGCAGAGTACATCATGCGAAAAGCTGGGCTGGAAGAAGCACAAGCTGGAATCAAGATTGCTGGGAGAAATATCAATCACCTCAGATATGCAGATGACACCATCCTTATGGCAGAAAGTGAAGAGGAACTAAAAAGCCTCTTGATGAAAGTGAAAGTGGAGAGTGAAAAAGTTGGCTTAAAGCTCAACATTCAGAAAACGAAGATCATGGCATCCGGTCCCACCACTTCATGGGAAATAGATGGGGAAACAGTGGAAACAGTGTCAGACTTTATTTTTCTGGGCTCGAAAATCACTACAGATGGTGACTGCAGCCATGAAATTAAAAGACGCTTACTCCTTGGAAGGAAAGTTATGACCAACCTAGATAGCATATCCAAAAGCAGAGACATTACTTTGCCAACAAATGTCCGTCTAGTCAAGGCTATGGTTTTTCCTGTGGTCATGTATGGATGTGAGAGTTGGACTGTGAAGAAGGCTGAGCGCCAAAGAATTGACGCTTTTGAACTGTGGTGTTGGAGAAGACTCTTGCGAGTCCCTTGGACTGCAAGGAGATCCAACCAGTCCATTCTGAAGGAGATTAGCCCTGGGATTTCTTTGGAAGGAACGATGCTAAAGCTGAAACTCCAGTATTTGGCCACCTCATGCGAAGAGTTGACTCATTGGAAAAGACTCTGATGCTGGGAGGGTTTGGGGGCAAGAGGAGAAGGGGATGACAGAGGATGAGATGGCTGGATGGCATCACTGACTCGATGGACGTGAGTCTGAATGAACTCCAGGAGTTGGTGATGCACAGGGAGGCCTGGCGTGCTGCGATTCATGGAGTCGCAAAGAGTCGGACACGACTGAGCAACTGATCTGATCTGATCTGATGACTGAGGTGCAGTATCAATTCAGTACAGTCAGTTCAGTCACTTAGAAGAAGGGTAATCTTATTTGTGTTTTTGAAAAATATTCCTGGCAGTTTTGGGAATGTTGCAGCAGGAAAAAACCAAGACTGAGGCAAGGAAACCAATCGTAGCGTGTGTATATTGTGGTCAAAACCCTAATTATAAGGGTTTGAATCGAGATGAGATCATTGTGCACATAGCATTTGTTCAGTATGTTTTCCTATCAGGTCTTATATTTGTCAGAGAAGGAAACTTAATGCACAAAGTGATTGAAATCTTTCTAGGGTTATTTAAAGAAAAAATTTTATTGTCACTTGTTTTAAAATGTTAATGAAAATGTGTCCAGGATTACAAGGTTGTTTCTTATGGTATTTCTAGCACTTAGGAAATCATAAAATGTGGTTTCTAATCTCAGTTTTAACACTTAGAAGTGTTAAGACACACTTCTTAATTTGAGCCTCAGTTTTCTTTTTGGATAAAATTCAGTTTTTCTTTTCAAGTTTTTTGGGAAGAATACCTTTTCTTCCAAGATTATATGGAAAAATACATTAATGATTATGAAATTATTTTAAAGCTATCGTTTTATCATTCAATGGTAAGTTATTATCACAATATGAAGAAAATATTGGAGAAAATTGATTACTCTTGATTCCCTTATCTACAGCAAATAGAGCAGAGATCAGAGATTATTAATGTGTTGGCAGGAATGCACACCTCCCACAATTTTAGGCAGCTCAGAAAACCAACCCATGGAAAAGGGAGCCCAAAGGAACCCATGAGATTAATGATCCTTATAAAATGGCCCACCCTGTGCTTCCAGGCTCCTAGCATTTTATATGTGTGAGTGCACACATGCATGCACTCCCACACATCACACAGATGCACAATGCATTTAAAATATCATCCTTCATGCTCAGTCTCATTATTAATGCTGTTTGCAGTCTCCATGGATGTATGTGCAACCTAAGTGTTTGATATGTAGCTAGAGTGTCAACATCTTCTTTTCTATCTGCAGTAACTATTTGACCCAGCTCCCCTATAACACACAGGCACAATACAGACCACAAATACACGATATAGCACAAAATACAAATTTGTATACACAAAATACAAATAAAACTCACACAGAACATTTAATGCACACAATGCACAAATATATGTTAATACACAAATATGTGTAGCATGCAAACATAGTCAACACATACAGTCAGTGATCAAACCATACATGCAGAATACATGGCTACTACATAGACAACTGAAAAATACTAAGCACACACATACAAATAATATAATAATATAATATGCACCACATAGGAAATATATATAACATACAAAACCACAGGCATAGCATGCATATATTAATAGTGCTTCCCAAACCCAGTTTTTCACATATTTGCTTTATTTACACATCACCCAAATATTCATTTACTTAATATTTTATGTAACTTATGTAACTTGTACTTCAGAATATTTTATGTATTTTTTCCTACTCTCCTTTTCATCATTCTTGACAAACTAGTCATTTTCTGATTTTTTCCTATTTGCTCATCAGAACTATGTGACAGAAGTATTGGTGTAAATCTGATAAATTATATCCATCACATGAGAAAATGTTGATTTTTCTAACCTCAGTGGGCGAAATGCTGGGCTGGATGAAGCACAAGCTGGAATTAAGTTTGCCAGGAGAAATATCAATAACATCAGATATGCAGATGACACCCTTATGGCATAAAACAAAGAACTGAAGAGCCTTTTGATAAAAGTGAAAGAGGAGAGTGAAAATGTTGGCTTAAAACTCAAAATTCAGAAAACAAAGATCATGGCATCTGGTTCCATCACTTCATGGGAAATAGAAGGGGAAACAACGGAAACAGTGACAGAATTTACTTTCTTGGGCTCCAAAATCACTGCAGATGGTGACTGCAGCCATGAAATTAAAACATGCTTGCTCCTTGGAAGAAAAGCTATGACCAACCTAGACAGCATATTAAAAAGCAGAGATATTACTTTGCCAACAAAGGTCCATCTAGTCAAAGCTGTGGTTTTTCCAGTGGTCATGTATGGATATGAGAGTTGGACTATAAAGAAATCTGAGCACTGAAGAATTGGTGCTTTTGAACTGTGGTGTTGGAGAAGACTCTTGAGAGTCCCTTGGACAGCAAGGAGATCCAACCAGTCCGTCCTAAAGGCAATCAGTCCTGAATATTCATCAGAAGGACTGATGTTGAAGTTGAAACTCCAATGCTTTGGCCACCTGATGCAAAGAACTATCTTATTGGAGAAGTCCCTGATGCTGGGAAAGATTGAAAGCAAGAGGAGAAGGGGACGACAGAGGATGAGATGGTTTGGATGGCATCACTGACTTGATGGACATGAATTTGAGTAAGTGCCTGAAGTTGGTGATGGACAGGGAGGCCTGGCGTGCTGCAGTCCATGGGATCGGAAACAGTCGGACATGACTGAGCAACTGAACTGAACAGTGGGCTTATCTACCCACATAGCAGTTTCTTATAATTTATGGAGAAATATTTATAAAGATAAGAATTTTAAAATTAGAAGGCACATCAGAAGTTAGTCAACCCAGTCCTCGGTTATGCCCATGCTGTTTCTGCCCTAGAGCACTAATGCTAAGAATAGCAAGTTTATCAGTAACATTAATGATACTGTTTTGGAAGTCATCTATGATAGCTTATAAATGTATTGAAGGCAAATGGTCAGGTTGATATGGGTGCTCTGTACATAATATGTCTGCTCAAGGACAGATATAAAATTTATTAAAATATAATTTGTGGTAATCATAGAAAAATTGGAAAAATACACAATGGTTAATTAACAATTAAAAGCATAATTAATCTTACTGCATAGAAAGAACATTGTTCTGGAAGTAAGTTCATTGATTCAAAGGACATGTACAGTTTCAACACTTTCAGAACATATAACACAATTGTTTTCCAGAATATATATGCCAAGACATACTCCTCACAGAATTGAGCATAGTCTAAGCCATCATGTTGTTAGAATTGAATATTGCCATTAAAAATAATTTTTTAAAATTAGTTTTTTCTATTGACTATTCCCTAGGTCTACCTATTGATGAGAGTTATTTCCATAGAGATTCAGCTCAGGTTCCAAGAAAATACCTATTATAATTTAGAACAGTCCTTAAAATGAATTGGCACGTTGAGCAAGGAAGTCTTAATGTTGTAATTTTCTTTTGTGGTGAAGGCTTTCCTGTGGTACCTGATATCCAGAGTCATGTTGGTTAAAAGGTTTTCCCTTAATAGCTAACTTTTCTCTTAATAGCTAACTTCCGTATCCAAAACTCTTCCATTCTTGAAGTAAAGTGCCAACAAGATATTTGAAAAGACAATGGCATTCTCATATTACAGTTAAAACACATTTATTTTAATTTTTTTTTTAACGCTTGATTCTTAGACTGCCTTCAAGAAGGTTCTGATGCAAAGTGACTTCTAATAAAGTTAGGGTTGCTACAAAACCGTTTAAGCAAAGCAAAAGAGTATCCCTTATGATCTGTTTGTTCATAATACTTTCTATGAAACATGAAGGACTGTCTTTGAGTTTGATGTATGGTAAATGCAAAAGTATACATATATACAGACACCAATATTTCTCCGATGAAATACTGTGCTAGTTGGTTAATATGCCTTAATGATGTAACAGTAAAAATTAATTATGGATATTTCTTTTTACATGTATTTCATTCCAAAGAGTATATCTTCTAAGTAAGTAGAAACCATTGATTATAAGTTTAAGGTAGTTGTAACTTTTATATTTTCTCTTTTTTTCCTCAGGTTAGATTCACTTAAAAGATGCATCTTTTTTTTTTTTTAAATAAAAGATGTATTTCATTTCTGTTGCAGTCATAATAATAACTTTTTAAGAATGTGTGCTGGAGAGTTCCTGGCTCACAGTTAATTTTTAAGTCTATATAAATCTATTAAAGGAAGAACTAATTCTTGGCAAATGACATGGAGATGAATAATGCTTATATGAAATTGTTTTCTAAGAAAAATATACAAATTACTAAGCTTTCAAAATATTTTTTAAGGTTTAGCAGTAAATATTTAGTCCTTTATTTTTGTTGCACAATGAATATTTTTTGGTAATGCTAGTTCATGTTAGTGACACTTTGATAAATTTTTGGTCAACAGGTTATATCAGAATATAAGAGACTAAAGCATGAGAGGATTGGAAAATTACTTCTAAGTTCCTTTACAATTGCATAAGTTTGTGATTATATACTTATATAACTTATTAAGAAATAGCTTGCAGATAATAAGAAATATACTGTCCCCTCTGTCCTTTACATTAAAGCATAATGTAAAAAGCATTCTTCTGGAAGGCTCCCTCAGAATGCCTGGTGGTACATAATCTGAAGGCTCCTTCTATTATATAGAATACAATCAGGTTCTATTATAATACAATCAGGTCCTGGATTAAAACAGATGCCATAATGTATTTTAGGCTTGCAGGAACCGAACAAAATGTCCAAAGGCTAGTAACTCTCAAAATATATTTACAAACAAAGGGAAAACAATGAGCTGAAGGTTGCTCAATCGTGTCCAACTCCTTGTGACACCATGGACTGTAGCTTGCCAGGCTCTTCTGTCCATGGAATTCTCCTGGCACGAATACTGGAGTGGGTTGGGATTTCCTTCTACAGGGAATCTTCCCCACCCAGGGAGTGAACCTGGGTCTCCTGCATTGCAGGCAGATTCTTTACTGTCTGAGCCACCAGGGAAGCAATAAGGAGAATAAGTGAAGTCGTTCAGTCGTGTCCGACCTTTGCAACTCAATGGACTGTAGCTCATCAGGCTCCTCCATCCATGAAATTTTCTAGGCAAGAGTACTGGAGTGGGTTGCCATTTCCTTCTCCAGGGGATCTTCCCGACCCAGGGAATGATCCATGTCTACCACATTGCATGTAGAGGCTTTACCGTCTGAGCCACCAGGGACTCCCAATAGGGAGCATAGGTTAACATAAATGTTGATCCCCTACACTGACATTAAACACAAATCCTTGGGTGGTGCTAAAGAAATCTCAGATTGATAAGTACTCTTGGATCCTGGAGGGAGAAAAAGCAAAAAGTATCCTTTTTTGGAAGAAAACATTTCGAAACTAAGTCCTCAGAAATCTCATGTTCTAAGATCAACCAAAAAAACAAAAAACTGTTGATGTCCAACTCTTTGCAACCCCATGGACTGTAGCCTGCCAGGCTCCTCTGTCCATGGGATTCTTCAGGCAAGAAGACTGGAGTGGGTTGCCATTCCCTTCTCCAGGAGATCTTCCCAACCCAGGAATCAAACCCTGATATCCTGCATCGCAGCTGGATTGTGAAACACACAGGATGAAAGCCACTTACGGGTAGTCAGCAGAATCATGTTGAATATAGACCCCTAAGAATGTCAAATATTGAAATGATCAGATACAGAATGAAATATAACTATGCATGAGATGTTTAAATAAATAAACATAGAATAAAAATGAGCAAGTAACGTGACTATGAGGATGACCAGGAAAATGAAAAAAAAAAAAAATAGAACTTTTACAGAATCTGAAGATTATAGAACAGGATAGACACAGGTAAGGGGAAAATTGTGAACTGGGAGCTTGATCTGGAAAAAAATATGCCAGAGCACATAAAGACAAGGAAATCAAAATATGAAAGAGAGGTTAAAGGACATGAAGGATGATATATGAAATCCTAATGAATGTGTAAGTGGAGTCCCAGAATAAGAGAATAGATGGTTGGATAAGAGGTAATATTCAAAGAGCCAAGAGGCAGATTTGTATTTTTGGAACCTGAAGCCTATTTCTGAGATATATGATTTCAGAGTATTATGACCCTTATTACCAGTCTGTCATTAATGTTTTCATTGTAGTGGCATATAGGACACTGTCTGCAAAATTTATCTTCTCTCAACCCAATTTTTCTTATCCTTCACTTTTGGAAGGTACTGGGCCCCTCTTTGATCTCCTCAATTAGAATATCAATGAGATCCTCTCCTGTCTCTGTTTTGTTTTCACATCCTTGGAGAAACCTTTATTTACCACTCTCAAGCTAAGTGACCTTTAGCAATTCGTTTAACTTCTCAGGGATATTTCCTCAACATTGTAAAAGAATGGGAGTGTAGATTAGATGAACCTATAAAACACCACCATCTTAAGGGTCTTAAACTTGTTTTATTTTGATAATATGTATAAAATATATAGAAAAGTTATAATAAAAACACTACAAAGAAATCTCAGATACCAATACTCATTAATCCAAATCTTGAATGTTAACATTTTGCTGAAGTTGCTTTATATCTATCTTCTTATCTATCTTTCTATATTTTTTCTAATTTTAAAAAATAAGTTATAGATATGATGCCCTTTTATTCATAAGTACTTGAGTGTATATATATCCTAAAAACAAGAATTTCTTTTCCTTACAACAGCATATTATAAATACAAGAAAAATCTCACAGATACAAAACTATTGTGTATTCTATAGTCACTTCATTGATCTTTTGATTTTACATCAAATCATTTAAAGTTGTTTTTGCTTTATATTATACTTCTAACAGGGGTGATTTTTAATCCTCCTAATCTCTCAAAAAGGGATATCATTCCTCTTTTTTGTGAATTTGATTCATGATGATACTCCCTACCTCCATCTGGGTTCTTGTTTACAAGCCAATTCTTGAACTGTATTTGGCTGTCTTAAGTAAAATATTGGAATTAAAAAGGGAGTATAGATAATAACTTAAGACTCCATAGAATCAGTGGGAAAAAAAAAATCAGAGAACCGAAATGTAAAAATACACAGGAAACAAGGACGGCTACCCAGAGCCACGACTAAGGCCTCACCACAGGTGCACCTGGTGAGAGGTGGCCCTTTAACCACTGTTCTCATTAATGCCGCTGTCACCACTCTCGTCAGCCCACTGCTATGGCAGTAATGTGCCTGCCCACCTTCCTTGTGTCTTTGCATCACACACTCAGAGTTCTACATCTCAGTTTCATTGTTCATGTTTAGGTTATGTGTTCATTTCGTGCCTTTAATTGTTAGAAAAGAGAGGCCATAGTAGAAGGTTGGTCTGGCCAATACCTAACCCCTAAGATCAAACATGAAGTATCAGAGTGTCAACTTCCTTTAAGGTAACTAGAGTACTCCTAGGAAGGGGAAGTTGAGGAACAGTGTACTTGTACATTCATTAACAAAAAATATACAGCTCATTAAAATCCAAATATAGTCACAGCTAACATCTTCCTCAAAAGTGCTAATGCTCATGGCAATTAAATAGTTATCTCAAAATAAGGATCCATCTGCTTAGAGAGGAAACAAACTTCAGAAAAGAGGTTTGCTGTTGCAGATAGTTTTAATATACATAAGCATCATTGCCTCCCCCATACCTACTCTTGTAGCACCAGGGAAAGTACAATGAATTAACAGAAGATTTATTACACTTGAGTTTAAGTGTACAAATGAAAAATCTGACCCAGTCAGCAATGATGTCCATTAGTTGTTTTATGTAATATTGCAGGAGAGTAATATCTTGAACATTAAATAAATTGAAAAGACTTCATGAAACTATGAATTCTAAAGAACCCAACCAAGCTTTTGTGACCTCTTTGAACCCAAAGACCACATATAAAAAATTAATGGGACAAAGAACAGAACTTGACAAAGAAATTGAAAAGGAAGGGAAATTACTACATGTAACCACAACTGGGGACAGATTGTATCACAGGATTATTAGAATTTGGAGGAAAACAATATTATTTTTAAAATTGAATTGGATTATTTATTACAGCTCTAAAAAGTATTGAACATGAGGAAGATTCCTAGCAAATATTAGATTATACCAGGAAATAATGTATATGAGAGGAGCGTCTCAGAGATAAATCTCTATATAAACATTACAAATATTAAATTTTTCTTCTTGTAGCTCCAGTCTGATAAGAATTGCTCTTATATTTTATAAATAGCAAGTACTGTAATTCTACTTTCTTACCTTTGTAGATAAGAATGGTAATGTTTTTCAGAACTGACAGCAGTGGCAGTATCATGAATCTGGTCGAGTTGGTGACCATAGTGAGGGAATTTGAATACCACAACAGAGGAACTCTCCTGTGGGCAAGTTTGGCTTTTATATTGAATTGCAGGGTTTTAGCTAATTAATTCCTTCCACCCCTGCTTTCACCTTCAAAATCTTGTTCAGCCAAAATCTCATTGCTTCTAGGAAGCCTGTCTCAGTGCCCTAAATGGAAGTTTTCTATATGTGCCCCCCAGGTTCCCCTTGTACTTTCTGATATAAATGTATCATGGTAGTTTTGTTTTGTCTTACATGAATAGAGCATAATGGTTATCTACCTTATCTACTAGATTATAATTTCTTGGAAGGCAAATACTGTATACATAGAGTGAGAGAGAAGGAAACAGCAGGCTTCATTTTTTTGTCAAGTCTAAGTGTTTTTTATTTATTTATTTTTTTTAATTTTATTTTATTTTTAAACTTTACATAATTGTATTAGTTAAATTTCAATAGAAATGCATGTTCCCCCCAGGCTTTTCTTGCCCTTCTCACCACTGAAAAAGCCCGAATTGCCTCACAGTTCATAGTAACTATGTAATCCTGGTCTAAACTTCTTATGTTTTAAAATATACCCTGGTCCACAAGGATCCAAACAGATTTATTTCCCGCCATTCTTTTGATATTAATGATATAAATTGCATCCCTACTGCTTGTGACCTGGGTGTGTGGAAAATGCAGTCTAATATGAAAACCTGGGCACAGTTTTACAACACTCTGTATAAGTGAATCTAGGTTACTGAGAGTATTGGACCAAGAGGGAGAAAATTTAAACTGATATCAGGGAATCTTCTAAAATGAGAGGTCTTCTAAATGAGAATAGAACAAGTTCATTAAAACCACTTCAAGACACATGGCTCCAAAAATTGTGGAATGAACATATTTCTGGATAGAAAATCCAGATGTGTTTCTAAACGTTTGTCTCAGATTTCTGTTTTAAGGCCATAAAGAAATGTAAAGTCTTTTATAATACTCAGGTGGAATAAAACCACTCTTCCATCATTGTACTTAGAATTCATGGCAGAAAAATAATGCAATGAGTGCATCCTGCTTATTTGCTAACAAGCACAACTAGCATTGCCCAATTAACTAAAAACTTAATTGAAGAGAATTAAGTTTTTAGTTAAGAAAAGAAAGTCATTTTCCTCTTGAACACTGTTAGATGTTTTTCTGTGTGAATAATTGGAAAATTTTAACACTGAAAGTATATTATGAATTTTTGGTAGTGATTATGGTGTGAAGGTCTGACCTTTTCAACATTCTTACATGCTCTGCCTTGAGTTCTTGAAGGTTAATGCTGTACATCACTGGTCTTATAAAGCATTGCTGGAAGGTCTGAGGGCAGAGTTTGTGCATGGGTATTTCTCATTCTCATGGGTTTAAAAAAGCTCTGAGTGAGTTTTTCTTCTGCTGCTGTTCTCAACTGATTATATCTACTGACAGGAGAAGAAAAAATATATTTTATCCAGATACTTTTCTAGAGGCAGACTCCATACGAGGCTGAGAGCAGTTTCCTATTTGGACTCGTCTTTCTCCTTTTTCCTGTGCTGTCGCTCTGAAGTACTGGGAACTATGTCTACAGACTACCCTTTCAGTGTCTTATTCCTGCCTTTTTCCACAGTGAACATGTGTGAGAAAGCTGGTGGCCTGAAAATATTTAGAGTAAACCTTTGTGTCTACTCAGCCAAGCCTTTTAATGCCATTCCAATGTTAAAGCAAGCCTAGGTTTGCATTTTGATTTGTAAATATAATAATTCTGTAAATCCAAAGCTGGAAATACTCCTAGGATTTAGAGAACAAAGCTGGATATTTGCATCTAATTAAACTAAAATTCTACCCGCAGTTTATGTCTAGAATTTATTCTTTTTTTTAGAATGAGTAGGGGAGATTTTAATCAATATTGTGAATTTTCTGTAAGGCAAAATTTACATCAAATGTTTAGAAAATAATCTTAATTATAACTTATACATAAAAATTTTTATAATGACAATAGTATTTATGGGAAAAGGATATGGTAAAATTTAAGATATGTATTTTTTCCCCATTTTAAATTTTAAAACTGTATGTTTTTATTATAAAGAATACTAACGATTAGTTTCTTCTTTTATTGATTTAACTTCAAAATTGGGTGAGGTTGAGTACAACTACATTTCAAGAGGCATTTCATATTAATTTGGTACTTAGCCTTATAGTTTATTGAGGAGTCAATTCAATTTCACAAATCATGGAGGCAGATTATTTCAGTGAGTCCATACTGATCTAACAGTCAAGGCTTGAGAGTTTCACCTGTAACTATTTTCTGTTCTCCTTGTTGTGGTCTTATTATATTCAGTTGGGAAGGAGCTATGGCAGAATGTACTGAGGATTTTATTATTATTTTTAATGCGCCTTGCAAGACAGAGTGCTTTAACCACCAAATATGTGCCCACTGAATTGCTTTGAGGTTTGTTCTTTATATACTGTATGGAACTATGGCAAAAGGAGTCTCTATTGACTTGAACTGGAAAAACTAATATTTTAATTCAAATAGAGCACTCAGCCTGGGAAACTGGCAGATTTGGACTACAGCCCTTAAAGCCCAACCTTGCTTTTTGTCTTCTGTCAGCCTCACTACAAATTAACAAATAATTGACCTCCACTTAAAGCTTGCTGCCTTTTTAACTAAAGACAAGTGCGTTATATACTTTGGTTATATATTGAAAATAGACTAGTTTAGTATTTAAAAAGTGGAGAGGATTTGGGAGGGTCCTTTATATCTGTAAGACTAAGTTAATTAAACCTCTGAAATTATCATGTAAAACATTTTCTCAAAATAGCAAACCATGCTATCAAAAGATAGCAGGTTTATTTAACAAATGTTTATTTGTAAATAACGGCAACAAAACAACCACTACAATGTTTTGTGTTGTTTTGTATTTTATGGTGCTTAGGAAAAAAACATTAAAATAACTTGGCAGAAAACATGATGTATCTTTATCAGAAGGATCAAATTACAGAACTTGAAACATATGGGCTTGTTAAACTTTCTTCTTAACTCACTCATTACTCAGGAAGCTGCCTTGATAGTAATCTAAAATTGACCATTTCAGGAAAAGCAAACCTCAGCCTTCTCCAGAGGGTCCAATCTGGGTTGTGGTCATTATTTTACTACCAGTAATTTTAAATCTTCTTGGAAACATTACCTTTCTAATTTACTGTAAATTTTGACGGATATGAGAAACCACACTTGAGATGTTGGTAAACAAGATAGCTAAGTTGAGTATGGATTGAGAGGAAAACAAGCAGTAGTAAATAAAATGGAAAAAGCCTGTAGCACGAACTTGGAAATCATCTGGCTTCATTTCTTCATTGATTGCAATCCAACACAAGGTCAATCTAGGTTTTCCTTTGATTTACATTTACCTGTGAACCCTTCAGCAAATTATAATAGAACTTAATGCTGCTGGAAAGTCATAAGTAGTGACCTTCCAGAGAAAATAAAATCTCACATTCACCCTTCAGAAATGCAGGAACCCAGGGAAGTCATTAAGAGACCAAATAGGGAAAGTAGAAGCATTTGTCAAAGTATGTTTCTTCTTAAAGAGGGATCAGTCTCATGGTTATAATATTAATGATTCTCTCTTTAAAAGGGATGTTATATTATCAGGGCAGTTCTTGGTAGTTAAAATGAACTAAGTCTTATCACTGTGCCTGGGAAAGGTCAGTTGAGTTTCCTGTGATTGACTTTATAATAGAAAGTCTAGGTTTAAGATCAGAATCTCAACAGATATTTGTTAACCATTTATTGAGAGGTAATTAAGTAAACTTGGGAAACATGAAGAAATTATTGTACAATATGGTAACCATCATTGCAGATTTTTTTCCCACATGGAAGAACAACACCAGAAGGTGTTTTATTAAACTCTAAGAAAAACAAACAACCACAATGACAAAAGATAGATCCTTCTTGACTATAGAACTTTAATAAGGGAGGTTTAAAAAAAAAAAAATTTCAACACACAGCTATGAACTAGTTATAGAGACTTCTGATTAAAAGTGGAGAGGGGAATACATGCATTTACTTTCACCCATTCCTAAGTTTCTCCTAAATTAGCAGTAAAGATACATATCTGTAAAACTCTAAACTCACAAGTATGAAGCAAAAAGAAAAGAGACAATAACAACAAATCTTTAAAGGTAAAATTCCAAATAGGTAAGTGGTATAATGTAGCAGATCTGAGAAAATGAAATCCTAAACTGTCAACAGAGAAAGGCAAAACATCTGATTTAAACCAAAAAAAAAATCTCTAGTATTCTAAGGAACTTGTGATGCCAAATAACTCTGGATTTGGGAAGTGAAGGTGGAGCTTAAAAATAAGGATTAGTTAAAAGAATGTTGAAGATAAGTAGGCCCCATGATTCTCTTCCCCGATGGGATCAAAGGACTAGAGGCTTATTCTCTGGAGAAGTAAAACAGGAAGACTCTGCACTGGAACACACCAGACACAGTTGAGAGTAATGTTTCATACTAACCAAGATGATTAAGTAAACGTAGTGACTTTGGGATTCGACCAATGAATTGACTTAACTATACCACTCTGCACTGAAGTCCACAATGTAGGAGGCTTTTATCATGAACATAGAAATCAGCTTCTTAGTGCAGTTCAGTTTAGTTCAGTCTCTCAGTTGTATCTGACTCTTTGAGACCCCATGGAGTGCAGCACGCCAAGCCACCCTGTCCATCACCAACTCCTGGAGCTTACTCAAACTCATGTCCCTTGAGTCGATGATGCCATCCAACCATCTAATCCTCTGTTGACCCCTTCTCTTCCCATTTTCAATCTTTCCCAGCATCAGGGTCTTTTCAAATAAGTCAGTACTTCGCATCAGGGGAACAAAGTGTTGGAGTTTCAGCTTCAACATAAATCCTTCCAATGAACACCCAGGACTGATTTCCTTTAGAATTCACTGGTTGGATCTCATCACAGTCCAAGGGACTCTCAAGGGTCTTCTCCAACACCACAGTTCAAAAGCATCAATTCTTTGGTGCTCAGCTTTGTTTATAGTCCAAATCTTACATCCATGCACGACTACTGGAAAAACCATAGCTTTGACTAGATGGACCTTTGTTGGCAAAGTAATGTCTCTGCTTTTTAATATGCTGTCTAGGTTGGTCAAAATTTTCCTTCCAAGGAGTAAGCGTCTTTTAATTTCACAGCAGCAGTCACCATCTGCACTGATTTTGGAGCCCCTGAAAATCAAGTCTGTCACTGTTTCCACTGTTTCCCCATCTATTTGCCCTGAAGTGATGGGACCGGATGCCATGATCATAGTTTTATTAATGTTGAGCTTTAAGACAACTTTTTAATTCTCCTCTCTCACTTTCATCAAGAGGCTCTTTAGTTCTTCTTCACTTTCTGCCATAAGGGTGGTGTCATCTGCATATTTGAGGTTATTGATGTTTCTTCCAGCAATCTAGATTCCAGTTTGTACTTCATCCAGCCCAGCGTTCCTTATAATGTACACTGCATATGTTAAATAAGCAGGGTGACAGTATACAGCCTTTATGCACTCCTTTCCCTATTTGGAACCAGTCTGTTGTTCCATGTCCAGTTCTAAATGTTGCTTCTTAACCTGCATAGAGATTTCTCAGGAGGCAGGTCAGGTGGTCTGGTATTCCCATCTCTTTCAGAATTTTCCACAGTTTATTGTGATCCACACAGTCAAAGGCTTTGGCATCATCAATAAAGCAGAAACAGATGTTTTTCTGGAACTCTCTTGCTTTCTCCATGATCCAACAGATGTTGACAATCTGATTTCTGGTTCCTCTGCCTATTCTAAAACCAGCTTGAACATCTGGAAGTTCATGGTCCACATATTGTTGAAGCCTGGCTTGGAGAATTTTGAGCATTACTTTACTAGCGTGTGAGATGAGTGCAACTGTGCAGTAGTTTGAGCATTCTTTGGCATTGCCTTTCTTAGGGATTAGAATGAAAACTGACCTTTTCCAGTCCTGTGGTCACTGCTGAGTTTTCCAAATTTGCTGGCATATTGAGTGCAGCACTTTCACAGCATCATCTTTTAGGATTTGAAATAGCTTCCCATCAGGAAGCTTCCATAAGCCTCTTATCCTTCTCCATCAGAGGGCAGACATACTGAAAACCACAGTCACAGAAAACTAACCAATCTGATCACATGGACCACAGCCTTGTCTAACTCAATGAAACTATGAGCCATGCTGTGTAGGGTCACCCAAGACTAATAGGTCATGGTGGAGAGTTCTGACAAATGTGGTCCACTGCAGAAGGGAATGGAAAACCACTGCAGTAGTTTTGTCTTGAGAACCTCATGAACAGTATGAAAAAGGTAAAAAGATAGGACACTGAAAGATGAACTCCCCAGGTCGGTAGGAGCCCAATATGCTACTGGAGATCAGTGAGGAAATAACTCCAGAAAGAATGAAGAGACGGAGCCAAAGCAAAAACAACACCCAGTTGTGTACACAACTGGTGATAGAAGCAAAGTCCGATGCTGTAAAGAGCAATATTGCATAGGAACCTGGAATGTTAAGTCCATGAATCGAGGCAAATTGGAAGTGGTCAAACAGGAAATGGCAAGAGTAAACGTCGACATTTTAGGAATCAGCGAACTAAAATGGACTGGAATGGGTGAATTTAACTCAGATGACCATTATATCTGCTACTGTGGGCAAGAATCCCTTAGAAGAAATAGAGTAGCCATCACAGTCAACAAGAGTCTGCAAAAACAACAGAATGATCTCTCTTCATTTCTAAGGCAAACCATTCAATATCACAGTAAAACAAGTCTCTGCTCAAACAGGTAATGCTGAAGATGCTGAAGTTGAATGGTTCTATGAAGACCTACAAGACCTTCTGGAAGTAACACGCAAAATAGATGTCCTTTTCATTAGAGGGGACTGGAATACAAAAGTAGGAAGTCAAGAAACACCTGGAATAACAGGCAAATTTGGCCTTGGAGTACAGAATGAAGCAGGACAAAAATCTGATAGAATTTTGCTAAGAGAACACACTGGTCATAGCAAACACTCTATTCCAACAACACAAGAGAAGACTCTACACATGGACATCACCAGATGATCAACACCGAAATCAGACTGATTATATTCTTTGCAGCCACAGATGGAGAAGTTCTACACAATCAGCAAAAACAAGACCAGGAGCTGACTGTGGCTCAGATCATGGACTCCTTATTGCCAAAGTCAGACTTAAATTGAAGAAAGTAGGAAAACCACTAGACCATTCAGGTATGACCTAAATCAAATCCCTTATGATTATACAGTGAACGTGAGAAATAGATTCAAAGGATTAGATCTGATAGAGTGCCTTATGAACTATGGACAGAGGTTCGTGACATTGTACAGGAGACAGGAATCAAGACCATCCCCAAGAAAAAGAAATGCAAAAAAGCAAAATGGTATCTGAGGAGGCCTTACAAATAGCTGTGAAAAGGAGAAAAGGAAAGATATACCCACTTGAATGTAGAGTTCCAAAGAATAGCAAGGAGAGATAAGAAAGCCTTCCTCAGTGATCAGTGCAGAGAAATAGAAAACAATAGAATGGGAAAGACTAGAGATCTCTTCAAGGAAATTAGAGATACCAAGGGAACATTTAATGCAAAGATGGGCTCAATAAAGGACAGAAATGGAATGTACCTAACAGAGGCAGAAGAGGTGGCAAGAATACACAGAAGAACTGTACAAAAAAGATCTTCATGACCCAGATAATCACTTACCTAGAGCCAGATATCTTGGAATATGAAGTAAGTGGGTCTTAGGAAGCATTGGAGAAGGCAATGGCACCCCATTCCAGTACTCTTGCCTGGAAAATCCCATGGACGGAGGAGCCTGGTAGGCTGTAGTCCATGGGGTCATTAGGAGTCAGACACGACTGAGTGACTTCACTTTCACTTTTCACTTTCATGCATTGGAGAAGGAAATGGCAACCCACTCCTGTGTTCTTGCCTGGAGAATCCCAGGGATGGGGGAGCCTGGTGGGCCGCTGTCTATGGGGTCGCACAGAGTCGGACACGACTGAAGCGACTTAGCATAGCATAGAATAGGAAGCATCACCATGAACAAAGCTAGTGGAGGTGAGTGAATTCCTGTTGAGCTTCTTAGTGTACCCCTCTTTAATAGGAATAGACTGTAAAAGATCACCAGACATTTGAGAAAATATGTAATGCAAATCTCAAAAATCAAAACAAGTAGACTATAACATTAAAAGAGAAGACAGAATGTACAGGGAGAATGAAATTAAAACCAACAGAGAAAGTTATTAATATTACTATAGATGGATGATAGTAAAGCTAGTAAAATAGGAGACCATATTTTAAGAAAATTTCAGAGGGCAGCAAACATTTGGAAATTAAAAATAGCAGAAATAAAAAGCTCAAAAGATTAGAAAGACAAAGTGAAGAATTTTCTAGAAAATAGAGAAAAAGAAGACTAAAAAATAAAAGTATGAGAGAAAGGAAAAGAGGACCAATCTACAAGTTCTAAGAGCTGAATAACAGAAATTCCCAAAGAGAGATTAGATACAATGACATGTAGAAAATCATTAAGTAAAAGATTCAGGATAGTTTCCTAGAGCTGAAGATTGTGACTCTCTAGAAAAAATGTGTTCACAGAGTACTTTGAAAATAGATGAATATAATACAAAGCATGCCATTGTTGAATTTTAGAATATGGTGTATAAAAGGAAGAGTCAAATGAATTCCAGAGAAAAAAACAAAAGAGATACACAGGAAACAAGAACTGGACTAACTTCAGACCTCTCGACATTGGATGGTGTAAGATTATAAAGCATTACTTATAAAATCTGAGGAAAAGTGACTTCTCATTTAGAATTCTCTATCTAGCAAGATACCAATTAAGTGTAGATGTAGAGTAAATTGATTTCATGGCAGATAAAATCTCACAAATTTACCTTCTAAAAATCACTGAAGTTATGGAATTATGTGCTCTACAAAACAAGTGAGAAAACCAAAAACTACAAACACAAAAAATACGGAAGACAAGCAATCCAACATGAGAAATGAACAAATACAACCCCCTGAAAAAGGATGAAATAAACTCCCAATGAGATATCTGTGCAGTGAACATTGGGGTACATGTGTATTTTTCAACTCTGGTTTCCTCATAACCCAGTAGTGGGATTGCTGGGTCATGTGGTAGTTTTATTCTTAGTTTTTAAGGAACCTCCATACTGTTATCCATAGTGGTTTATATTAGTTTGCATTCCCACCAACAGTGTAAGAGGGTTCCCTTTTCTCTACACCCACTCCAGCATGTGTTTGTAGACATTTTGATGATAGCCATTCTGACTAGTATGAAATGATGACTCATTGTGATTTTGATTTGCATTTGTCTAATGAGCAATGTTGAGCATCTTTTGGGCTTCCCTTGTGACTCAGCTAGTAAAGAATCTGCCTGCAATGTGGGAGACTGGGTTTGATCCCTGGGTTGGGAAGATCCCCCTGGAGAAGGGAAAGGCTACTCCAGTATTCTGGCCTAGAGAATTCCATGAACCATATAGACCATGGGGTCGCAAAGAGTCAGCCACGACTGAGCAACTTTCACTCACTGAACATCTTTTCATGTGTTTATTAGCCATCTGTATGTCTTCCTTGGAGAATAGCTAGGACATAAAGCAACCTAGATGTACATTGGCAGATAAATGGATAAGGAAGTTGTGGTACATATCATTTCAGTTTAGTCACTCAGTCATGTCTAATTCTTTGCAACCCCATGGAATGCAGCATGCCAGGCTTCCCTGTCCATCACCAACTCCTGGAGCTTGCTCAAACTCATGTCCATTGAGCCAGTGATACCATCCAACCATCTCATCCTCTGTCATCCCCTTCTCCTCCTGTCTTCAATCTTTCCCAGTATCAGGGTCTTTTTCAGTTAGTCAGTTCTTCACATCAGGGGTGGATGAACCTAGAGCCTGTTATACATATTGCAATAAGTCAGAAAGAGAAAGACAAACTACATATATTAATGCATATATTTATGAAATCTAGAAAGATAGTACCGATGATCCTACAGGCAGGGCAGCAAAGGAGACACAGATGTAAAGAAAGACTTTTTAGACTCAGTGGGAGAAGGAAATGGTGGGATGATTTGAGAGAATAGCATTGAAACATATATATTACCATATGTAAAATAGATAACCAGTGCAAGTTTGATGTATGATGCAGGAGACTCAAAGCCAGTCCTCTGCCATAACCTAGAGGGATAGGTTGGTGAGGGAGGTGGGATGGGGTTCAGGCTGGAGGGAACATATGTATACCTATGGACAATTCATATTGATGCATGGCAAAAACTATCACAATATTGTAAAATAATTATCCTCCAATTAAAATAAATAAAGTCTTATGGACTCTGTTGGAGAGGGTGAGGGTGGGAAGATTTGGGAGAATGACATTGAAACATGTATAATATCATGTATGAAACGAGTTGCCAGTCCAGGTTCGATGCACAATACTGGATGCTTGGGGCTAGTGCACTGGGACGACCCAGAGGGATGGTATGGGGAGGGAGGAGGGAGGAGGGTTCAGGATGGGGAACACATGTATACCTGTGGCGGATTCATTTTGATATTTGGCAAACTAATACAATTTTGTAAAGTTTAAAAATAAAATAAAATTTAAAAAAAATTTAAAAAGTAGAATAAAGAAGAAAAAAATAAAATAAATAAATAAAGAGAGAAATTAGTGCAAACTAGAGCTGGTCAGAGGCTGTTTAAGAGGTTTAATCAAGTATTATAGATGACATTGATCAAATATATAACAAGTTTGAACATATGAGATATTTTCAACCAGAGAAGAATTTGAATGTATTAATAATAAGTGTTTAGAAACCTAAGAAAATGAAAAAATCATTACTGTCTTCAGGAAGCATAAGCAAATAACAACAACAAAAATTAGATGTGAAAATATAAAAGTGTTATAGTATGTGGCTCAACTGTGCATAGGAATTGCATAGTCATAGTAATGTAAGCACTGGGTATTGATCTAGCCATGTTATGACTTGATTTTATTGGGAAGAAGATGGCTGAGGAAGTGTACACATGTGTCAAGGATATGGGAAGAAATAAAGCTGCCTCAAAAGTATGGTCAGTAACTCAAGCCAAAAAATAGAAAAAACTGGTGTTGTATGATCTATTAATTATTCAAAAATATGAAGATAACTGTCAAAAGAATAAGCTGAAAGATGTAAAGTGTTTCTGGAGAGTGGGTATTTCAGGAGAGGGGGTTGGCTAGAAGACTTACTGCTTTCCCTAGCAAATAGTATGCAACTTGATATGTACCATGTGTATGTATTAAAAATATTAATTAAAGGACCTTACCAATAATTCTGCTAATGACAATTCATAACAAAACTACTCCAAATTTGCTTTACAATATACCATAATTTGCCTTAAATTTTAAGTTTCAGTAGTTTTAATAATATATTTTTCACCCGTACTAATGTTACCTGGTTAATAAAATTATGCTCCTTTACTATCTAAAATTTATTAAAACCTAGAAATAATAGCATTATTGTATGAAAATAAATGCCATAAATCATCACTCAGTTCAGTTCAGTTCAGTTGCTCAGTCGTGTCCGACTCTTTGCGACCCCATGAATCGCAGCACACCAGGCCTCCCTGTCCATCACCAACTCTTGGAGTTCACCCAAACTCACGTCCATCAAGTTGGTGATGCCATCAAGCCATCTCATCCTCTGTCATCCCCTTCTCCTCCTGCCCCCAATCCCTCCCAGCATCAGAGTCTTTTCCAATGAGTCAACTCTTCACATAAGCTGGCCAAAGTATTGGAGTTTCAACTTTAGCATCAGTCCTCCCAAAGAACATCCAGGACTGATCTCCTTTAGAATGGATTGGTTGGATCTCCTTGCAGTCCAAGGGACTCTCAAGAGTCTTCTCCAATACCACACAAATGCAAATCCCATTTATTCACATTTTAGATACAATTGAATGTATCATGCCTTATAAGTGCGAGTTCAAGAAATCTGATTTGTTCTTTACAAAGGAGGCCACATATATATTGTATAAACAATGAGTGTCTATGAAAAGCAACTAAAATTTATCAGACATTGTGATAAGGCTTTAATAAAATATATATGCAAGTTTTTGTTTAAAATTTTTATTGAAATATAATTCATTTACAATGTTTTAGTTTCAGGTGTACAGCTAAGTGTTTCAGTTATATATATACATATATTCCTTTTTCAGATTCTTCTCTCATCTGGGTTATCAGAGAATATTGAGTAGAGTTCCTTGTGCTATACAGGAGATCCTTGTTAGTTATCTTTCTTATATATAGTAGTATTTGTATGTTCGTTTCAAGCTCCTGATTTATCCCTCCCGCTATGTTTCCCCTTTGAAAACCACAAATTTTTAAATATCTGTAAATCTGTTTCTGTTTTGTAAATATGTTCATTTTTTGAAATTAGTTTCCACATATGAGTGATATCATGTGATGTTTATCTTTCTCTGTTTGACTTACTTAGTATGATAATATCTAGGTCTATCTATGTAGCTTAGTGTGATAATGTCTAGGTCTATCTATGCACCTTAGTATGATAATGTCTAGGTCTATCTATGTAGCTTAGTATGATAAGGTCTAGGTCTATCTATTTTTTTTTTTTATACCTTGTGCTGCATGAGCTCTTCATATATTTGGAGGTTAATCCCTTGTTGGTTGTTTTATTTGTGAATGTTTTCCTCCATTCTGTGGCCTGTGTTTTTGTTTTTATATGTATATATACACACACACACACACACACACACAAAACTTTTGATTTTCATTCTTTAGATGAGAAATTAAAGCTTTATATAGCCCAAGACATCTAATTTATCCCACTAATCAGTAGTCATGCCAAGATATAGTCTTTCTTCATAGATAGACATCTTTATGGGTACTGATAAGTCAAGCTTGCTCATTATCACATTTTTCTGGAGTCATGACCCTTAAGTGTCAGTTAACCATGACAATATTATTTTGAACACAGTCTCTTTAGGTAAATGGTCACAGGGTTGACTATCTACATAGAGGTTTCCACCAAATTAATATAATATAATTCATATGTAATACAGTTGATCATTAAACAAAAATTGCAATAAACAAAAAATTGCAGATTTTTTATTGCAAAAATCACAATAAATACTACTGTACTACATGATTCCATGTTGGCTTAATCCTTACATGCAGAACCTGGGATGTGGAGGAACTGTGTAAATAGAGGGCCGACTACTATAGTTGTATAGGTGGATTTTGACTGTCCAGAGGGACGGCACCACTAACCTTCACATTGTTTGACGGACAACTATGCAATATAATTCATTTACATTACCTTTTCTATAAAAAAAAAAACCCTTCTAATATGACCTTTTATAGTAATATGATTCTCATGACTTCGATAGACACTACTCTCATTTAACTTTGGTTATCTCCTTTTTGTTATATTGTTCAATCCTGGAAATGAAATTTTTAAAAGCTAAATCTGAGGAATTAATAGGAGTTTATCATTGTAATAAAGTTATATCAAAATAATAAAAACCAAATTCAATGATTTTTCTTTGTCCAGACACTCAACTTGATTACTCCTATATTTTGATTCATTCATCCAACACACTTATTGAGTGCTTGCAATGAGAAAAATGCTATCCTAACTACTAGTGATTGTCCAACTGATATTTTGTTACTTAGAGATGAGTGAAGTAATTGTTTATTGAATTTCCTCTGTGTGCCATGCACATTGTAAGTATTCAGTTCAGTCTCTCAGTCGTGTCTGACTCTTTGAGACCCCATGAATCACAGCACGCCAGGCCTCCCTGTCCATCACCAACTCCCAGAGTTCACTCAGACTCACGTCCATCGAGTCAGTGATGCCATCCAGCCATCTCATCCTCTGTTGTCCCTTTCTCCTCCTGCCCCCAATCCCTCCCAGGATCAGAGTCTTTTCCAATGAGTCAACTCTTCACATGAGGTGGCCAAAGTATTGGAGTTTCAGCTTTAGCATCATTCCTTCCAAAGAAATCCCAGGGCTGATCTCCTTCAGAACGGACTGGTTGGATCTCCTTGCAGTCCAAGGGACTCGCAAGAGTCTTCTCCAACACCACAGTTCAAAAGCATCAATTCTTCAGCACTCAGCCTTCTTCACAGTCCAACTCTCACATCCATACATGACCACTGGAAAAACCATAGCCTTGACTAGACGGACCTTTGTTGGCAAAGTAATGTCTCTGCTTTTGAATATGCTATCTAGGTTGGTCATAACTTTCCTTCCAAGGAGTAAGCATCTTTTAATTTCAAGGCTGCAGTCACCATCTGCAGTGATTTTGCAGCCCCCAAAAATAAAGTCTGACACTGTTTCTACTGTTTTCCCCATCTATTTCCCATGAAGTGATGGGACCGGATGCCATGATCTTAGTTTTCTGAATGTTGAGCTTTAAGCCAACCTTTTCACGCTCCTATTTCACTTTCATCAAGAGGCTTTTTAGTTCCTCTTCACTTTCTGCCATAAGGGTGGTGTCATCTGCATATCTGAGGTTATTGATATTTCTCCTGGCCATCTTGATTCCAGCTTGTGCTTCTTCCAGCCCAGCGTTTCTCATGATATACTCTGCATAGAAGTTAAATAAGCAGGGTGATAATATGCAGCCTTGACGTACTCCTTTTCCTATTTGGAACCAGTCTGTTGTTCCATGTCCAGTTCTAACTGGTGCTTCTTGATCTGCATACATGTTTCTCAACAGGCAGCTCAGGTGGTCTGTATTCCCATCTCTTGAAGAATTTTCCACAGTTTATTGTGATCCACACAGTCAAAGGCTTTGGCATCGTCAATAAAGCAGAAATAGATGTTTTTCTGGAACTCTCTTCCTTTTTCCATGTTTCAGAGGATGTTGGCAATTTGATCTCTGGTTCCTCTGCCTTTTATAAAACCAGCTTGAACATCTGGAAGTTTATGGTACATGTATTGCTGAAGCCTGGCTTGGAGAATTTTGATCATTACTCTCCTAGCGTGTGAGATGAGTGTAATTGTGCCATAGTTGGAGTATTCTTTGGCATTGCCTTTCTTTGGGATTGGAATGAAAACTGACCTTTATCTAATTTTAACTGTATGAATAGCTTTAAGTAAGGTATTATCTGTGTTTTAAAAATAAGAAAACTTTGGTTCCAAGATGTTAACTTGCTTAAAGTCACAGAGGTAGAAGGGGAGAAACAGGGATTTGTATCTAATCATGTTGATAAACTGCACAATTGCACTCATCTCACACGCTAACAAAATAATGCTCAAAATTATCCAAGCCAGGCTTCAACAGTACCTCAACTGTGAACTTCCAGATGTTCAACCTGGATGTAGAAAAGGCAGAGGAACCAAAGATCAAATTGCCAACATCCATTGGATCATCAAAAAAAGCAAGGGAGTTCCAGAAAAACATCTATTTCTGCTTTATTGATGATGCCAACGCTTTTGACTGTGTGGATCACAATAAACTGTAGAAAATTCTGAAAGAGATGGGAATACCAGACCACCTGACCTGCCTCTTGAGAAACCTATATGCAGGTCAGGAAGCACCAGTTAGAACTGGACATGGAACAACAGACTGGTTCCAAATAGGAAAAGGAGTACGTCAAGGCTGTATCTTGTCACCCTGCTTATTTAACTTCTATGCAGAGTACATCATGAAGAATGCTGGGCTGGATGGAGCACAGGGTGGAATCAAGTTTCCTGAGAGAAATATCAATAACCTCAGATATGCAGATGACACCACCCTTATGGCAGAAAGTGAAGAGGAACTAGAAAGCCTCTTGATGAAAGTAAAAGAGAAGAATGAAAAAGCTGACTTAAAACTCAACATTCAGAAAACTAAGATCATGGCATCTGGTCCCATCATTTCATGGCAAATAGATGGGGAAACAATGGAAATAGTGACAGACTTTATTTTTGGGGGCTCCAAAATCACTGCAGATGGTGACTGCAGCCGTGAAATTAAAAGACACTTGCTCCTTGGAAGAAAAGTTATGACCAACCTAGACAGCATACTAAAAAATAGAAACATTACTTTGCCAACACAGGTCCATCTAGTCAAAGCTATAGTTTTTCCAGTGGTCCTGTATGGATGTGAGATTTGGACTATAAAGAAAGGTGAGCACCAGTGAATTGATTCTTTTGAACTGTGGTATTGGAGAAGACTCTTGAGAGTCCCTTGGACTGCAAGGAGATCCAACCAGTCCATCCTAAAGGCAACCAGTCCTCAATATTCATTGGAAGGACTGATGCTGAAGCTGAAACTCAAATTCTTTGACCACCTGATGGGAAGAACTTACTCATTGGAGAAGTCCCTGATGCTGGGAAAGATTGAAGGAGGGAGGAGAAAGGGGCGACAGAGGATGAGATGATTGGCTAGCATCACCAACTGAATGGACATGAGTTTGAGTAAGCTCCTGGAGTTGATGATGGAGAGAGAAGCCTGGTGTGCTGCAGTCCATGGGGTCACAAAGAGTCAGACATGACTGAGCAACTAAACTGAACATGTTGATATACATTGTATTTGTTGAATATTCACTCAATGCTAGGTTTGTAAGTATTAAAAGGTTAGCTATTTACAACAATTGAATATACTTAACACTACTGAAACATACATTTAAAAATAGTTCAGATGGCAAAAAAAAAGTTCAAGTTGTATATTTATCAATGTGTAGTATAAAGCTAAATATAGAATATCATTGTTTTCTTTTAGAAGGCCCTACATGCCTTGTATGTAGATAATTTATGAACTACTTAAAAACAATTAGATTATTTCAGAGATGAACAACCAAGTACAGAACATCAGAGGTGCAACATGATGATAATTTTGTCTCCTAATTGTTGTCTCTTACTTTGCAAAAGAATAAATTAACAACACTGAAATTTGACAGTTACTCACCAAAAGATCTTAAGGAAGTAATGATCCATAAAGATGATATAGAAATTCTTGAAAAGATGTGGGCCATTAGGGACTGAAAGAATGAAAACAAAGAAGAGGATGTATGTTTTTGAACTGAGAATAGAATAAATTACTCTCTGGTAGGGTGGTGGGGGGGATGACATCATTTGGATAAGATTACCCAAATGATTAAAGGGTTGGAAAATGTCCCATTGAGAAAAGTCTAAACCATGTGAGTTAGCTTAGTGTATAGAATGGAAACTATGAGATTATATATTAGTGAATAGTTTTTGAGTTTATGGAAGGGTATCATTTAGAGAAATTTTCTGCCTTAATGAAGTCTGGACAGAAAGAATTAACTGGTGATATAGCAGAGGGAGTATCTGCTAAATATGATAGAGGTTATTAAAAACAAAATTAACTTACCAAGCAATGTTGTAGGCTATCTTCAAAGGAGTTTATTACAAACACATTCTTTCCCAACCATCTGGAATGGTTTCTATGTGATACTATAGAACACCACATGATGGGAAATAAATCAGGGTTCCCCTTAAATACCCTTCCAGCTTTCTAATTTAAGACTCAATATGAACTTGTACTTTGCTTCCTTTTTGCAGAACTCTGCAACTGATGATTCGAGCAGGATCGTGTAAGGTACCAGATTTAGATGAGACTGCCAGAGGTCCTGTGGGCCTTACTGCTTACAGTGTAGTCCTCAGGCAGTGGCATTCATATCACCTGGGAGCTTGTTAGATGTGCAGGATGGCAGGTCCACTGCAGACCTCTTGAGTCAGAATCTGTCCTCTAAAAAGATCCCCAGATTATTTATGTGTCCTTGGAAGTTTGAGAAGCATCAGTCTAGTACATTCTCTCTATCTCTAAAGTAAACCCTTTTTGCCTCTTTCCTAAGCAGATTTCTTCCCAAATTGTTCCAAAAGATAATATGGAAGGGAAGAAATTCTCCCTTGACTCAAACCTTTATAGTGATGGATACACATTGATTTTCATTGTCAAGTTTTTATTTTATTGGGGGAAGTTATTCTTCAGAGAACCAAAAAAGAAAGAGACTCAGGTGATCCTACTCAATGGCATTAAAAGAATCATTTGGCCACCAGGCTTTCCACAATAAAAAAGGGACAATTTAACATTGTGAAGAAATTGAGGTTTGGTATAATTGTTTCTATCCCATAGAAAACTAAAGGCACAGTTTATCGCTCTCTTTGTTTCTGTCCCAAACAACATTCTCCCCTTCACACTTCTCTTTCTCTCATTGAATGTTCTGTGTTTATACAAACTAAAAACTTCGGGAAAGTTTACTGTTTTAACTTAAGCAATCTGACTTTCTTTTACTCAAGATGGAAAGCAAGCCCTTTGGTCTTGAAGACCAATAGAAATGAAATCCAAGAAGTGATGCTTTGTAAAATATAGTGCAAATCAACTGCAAACATTTCAAAGGGCACCATCATTCAGACAGGGACTTTCCAGGTAGCTCAGGTGGTAAAGAATTGCCTGCAGTGTGGGAGACCTGGTTCAATCTTTGGGTCAGGAAGATCCCCTGGAGTAGGGAATGGCAACTCACTCCAGTATTGTGGCCTGGAGAATCCCATGGACAGAGGAGCCTGACAATCTACAGTCCATGGGTCACAAAGAGTCGTAAATGATTTAGTGACTAACACAAACATTAAGACAGCATGGAAGTGTCTCTTAATCCCATAAAAGGAAATTATAGCCATTATTTTTTAATGGAGTATAATTCTTGGGCTCCAAAATCACTGCAAATGGTAACTGCAGGCATGAAATTAAAAGACGCTTACTCCTTGGAAGAAAAGCTATGATCAACCTAGATAGCATATTAGAAAGCAGTGGCATTACTTTGCCAACAAAGGTCCATCTAGTCAAAGCTATGGTTTTTCCAGTAGCCATGTATGGATGTGAGAGTTGGACTATAAAGAAAGCTGAGCACCGAAGAATTGATGCTTTTGAACTGTGGTGTTGGAGAAGACTCTTGAGAGTCCCTTGGACTGCAAGGAGATCCAACCAGTCCACCCTAAAGGAAATCAGTCCGGAATATTCATTGAAAGGACTGATGTTGAAGCTGAAACTCCAATACTCTGGCCACCTGATGCAAAGAACGGACTCATTTGAAAAGACCCTGATACTGGGAAAGATTGAAGGCGGGAGGAGAAGGGGTCAACAGAGGATGAGATGGTTGAATGGCATCATAGACACGATGGACATGAGTTTGAGTAAGCTCAGGGAGTTGGTGATGGACAGGGAAGCCTGGCGTGCTGCAGTCCATGGGATCGCAGAGAGTCAGACACGACTGAGCAACTGAACTGAACTGAATCTGTAAAAATACTGAATTACTGTGTTATACACTTGAAACTAATATAATATTATAAATCAACTATACTCCAATTTTAAAGAAACAACATGGAAGTGGAGAAAACAACTTAACATTACAGAGTAGAATGACAGTCAGCTATGTTAAGAGGGCAGGGTATGTCACAGTGACTATCCAGGAAAAAAGATGCTCTTGGTTTTAATTTTTCTATTCAGTCTACCCAAATATTTTATGAAAAATTATTTTAAGCATTTGTATTTCCCACCTCTTCTCTACATAATCCTTGTAAAAGAAAATTGCTTTAAGTGACATTATGCTCTGCTCTGCCTCCTCCTTGCTTGTCCCTATACCCTTGTAAGGAGAGAAGGATTAGACTAAAGGAATATGAAATATTTGATGGTATAAACATCATCCTAAAGACAGTGTGTAATGTTTAAAATATGCTTAAAATATAGAGCTTTCTCAGTGAACTGATTTAGAAAACAATTACCACTAGAGTGGCCAAGTTATCTCAAACTCATTTAGGCCAATTTGTTTTCTCTGAATGAAGCATGAACTCTTTAGAAGTGGAAGCTCTTTAAAGTGTTTAAAAATTTCATTTAAATATCTAAGGCTTTACTCTAAGTATGTCTGTTTCTAAAAGTGACCTTTCATTCACTTTATAAACTAACATAAGAAAGACCTTGCATATGATGCTGTGCATTTGTCTTGTGCTTCTGCAGTAATTAGTGAAGTTTCTGGATGAATTATGCCATTTAACATCTGTTATTAACTATAAGCACATTTATTGCCTCATAACAATATCATTACAAAGGAAAGCTGTGCGGATGAGAAGCGTTTCTTTGTAAACCCTAATAAGTGTACAATGTATGTGTAAATATTTACTTTTCCATAATTCTCTCACTGTTTAATTGTGACTCTGCATTCCGCCGTTTTAATGAGGTTAAATTTCTAGCCCTTTAGCATTTAGATTTTTAAGTTTAATGCTCTGTTAATGAAATTTTCTTGTTTTTAATCTACACTACATGTTAAAGAAGCTCAGTCTTTCCAAAACTAAAGCTTCAAACAGGAACTACATGAAAGGAAGACTAGCAATGCAATTAGAATCCATTCTGGGGGCACTGTGGCCACTGTAGATTTTAGTGACCTGCCAAAGAATTTTTTTTTTTTTTTAATTTCTACACTATCTGTTAAATATGGGAAATCTACTAGGCTTAACATCAGTGTACTTATTAGGAGTTTGAGCCACATTCCTTATCTTCCTTGTGTCTTTGGATGAATTGGGAGATGGGTAATGGATGAAGATTCAGTCACCTGTCCAGGATAAAACAGAAACAACTTATGGAATGAAAGAGCCCCTCATCTTTGAGCATTGGGAGCCCTACTGGAGAAAGAAATGCTCTGTTAAATCTATGTTACAGTTCCCACTTCAGTGCCCAAGAAGTGATCTCTGTTTGACATTTGGGTGGGTCCAGACATGGGTAGAGAACATCTGCTCTATTCCTTGGGTGCTGAAACATAGGGGACATAAGGCTTAGTGAATTATTCTCTAGTGGTGGAGGTTGTGGTAATAGTGAAGAGGATTGTGTTAATCACTCAGTTTTGCCTGACTCCCTACAGCCCCATGAACTACAGCCCACCAGGCACCTCTGTCCAAGGGATTCTCCAGGCAAGAATACCGGAGTGGTTTGCCATTTCCCTCTCCAGTGAATAGGGTTAGGGGACAGAATGGAGCAATGTGGAATGGAGAAAATCTGATTCATAGGAGAATACGTGCTTGCATCCTTAGGGAGAACAGTAGCTGAGCCTTCTACCAATAACTTATCCACGGTCACAGAACTAATAAGATGCAGAGACAAGATTCAAGCCTGGGGTGTCTGATTCCAGAGTCTGTGCTCATAAACACTGCTGTCTCTGTCTCCTTTGGTGACCATGTCAATGATTCATATTACTTATTAAGACATTGCCAAGGGCCACACTCCATGTTAAGGCTTATTATCTCATTAAATGCTTATAATAACACTATAAGATGCGAATGATAGGTGTGAGTATTATAGTGAGAGCATGAGAACCAGTTTTTGTATTGTGGCCCAAGCCAACAGTGTGGCTTTGATTGCGGCAAGACTTTGTCTCCAAGCCTTTCTTTGGAAAATGGCCTCCGGCATGTGGGAGTTTAGTGCTGCAGCAGGAACAGGGAAGGAAGACTTGAGAGGAAGTGCCCCAGGCACACAGTGGATATAACACTGATACTTAGGCTAAGGTAGCCACAGGGCAGGGCCTGGAAGCATAAATGCCCTGCTTCAGTTCAGTTCAGTTCAGTCCCTTAGTCCTGTATGGCTCTTTTCGACCCCTTGAATCGCAGCACGCCAGGCCTCCCTGTCCATCGCCAACTCCCGGAGTTCACTCAGACTCACGTCCATCGAGTCAGTGATGCCATCCAGCCATCTCATCCTCTGTCGTTCCGTTTTCCTCCTGCCTTCAATATTTCCCAGCATCAGGGTCTTTTCCAACGAGTCAACTCTTTGCATGAGGTGGCCAAAGTATTGGAGTTTCAGCTTTAGCATCATTCCTTCCAATGAACACCCAGGACTGATCTCCTTTAGGATGGACTGGTTGGATCTCCTTGCAGTCCAAAGGATTCTCAAGAGTCTTTTCCAACACCACAGTTCAAAAGCATCAATTCTTTGGTGCTCAGCCTTCTTCACAGTCCAACTCTCACATCCATACATGACCACTGGAAAAACCATAGCCTTGACTAGATGGACCTTTGTTGGCAAAGTAATAACTCTGCTTTTCAATATTCTATCTAGGTTGGTCATAGCTTTCTTTCCAAGGAGTAAGCGTCTTTTAATTTCATGGCTGCAGGCAACATCTTCAGTGATTTTGGAGCCCCCCAAAATAAAGTCTGCCACTGTTTCCACTGTTTCCCCATCTATTTGCCATGAAGTGATGGGACCAGATGCCATGATCTTAGTTTTCTGAATGTTGAGCTTTAAGCCAACATTTTCACTCTCCTCTTTCACTTTGATCAAGAGGCTTTTTAGTTCCTCTTCACTTTCTGCCATAAGGGTGGTGTCATCTGCATATCTGAGTTATTGATATTTCTCCCGGCAATCTTGATTGCAGCTTGTGCTTCATTCAGCCCAGCATTTCTCATGGTGTACTCTGCATAGAAGTTAAATAAGCAGGATGACAAGATACAGCCTTGACATACTCCTTTTCCTATTTGGAACCAGTCTGTTGTTCCATGTTCAGTTCTAACTGTTGCTTCCTGACCTGCATACAGATTTCTCAAGAGGCAGCTCAGCTGGTCTAGTATTCCCATCTCTTTCAGTATATTCCACAGTTTATTGTGATCCACACAGTCAAAGGCTTTGGCGTAATCAATAAAGCAGAAATAGATGTTTTTTTCTAGAACTCTCTTGCTTTTTCGATTATCCAGCAGATGTTGGCAATTTGATCTCTGGTTCCTCTGCCTTTTCTAAAACCAGCTTGAACATCTGGAAGTTCATGGTTCATGCATTGCTGAAGCCTGGGTTGGAGCATTTTGAGCATTACTTTACTATCATGTGAGATGAGTGCAATTGTGCAGTAGTTTGAGCATTCTTTGGCATTGCCTTTCTTTGGGATTGGAATGAAAACTGACCTTTTCCAGTCCTGTGGCCACTGCTGAGTTTTCCAAATGTGCTGGCATATTGAGTGCAACACTTTCACAGCATCATCTTTCAGGATTTGAAATAGCTCAACTGGAATTCCATCACCTCCACTAGCTTTGTTCTGAAACCATAATCAAAGAAAACTAGCCAATCTGATCACACAGACCACAGCCTTGTCTAACTCAACGCCCTGCTTACAGTGTCCAAAGGAGCAGTGTGGACCACTGCCCAAGGGAAGATATTGAATTTCCCAAGTAATTCCCCAGGACAGAAAGAACTTGAAGAAGGACCAAGTTACACTGATTACAGTGATCGAGTTTGGATCCAGAAATTTATATTTGGTTTTAGTTGTTTTTGCAGTTGGTTACCACATGTCTTTTAAATGCTGGAAAAACACTTAGAAGAGTTACATTGTTGGGTCATTTGTAATATTAGCTCCCTTGCCCCACCTTAAAATCTTATGTAGTGAAAATCAGGCATAGTATTTGGTGATGGGCCTGGGGAAGGAAAAGAGGAGGAGGAAAGGAAACTAGAACAAGATCAAGCAGTATAAAGTGAGAATGGAAAATATCCAGCTGACTCACTCAGACCCTTGAGCAAGAATGAATATCTGAAATTATGGACAAAACCAATTCCTTAGTCAAACCTGCTACAGCTCCTGGGGGAAACTCAATAGGCAAGAATGAAAGGATTTATCTGTTGACAGAAAGTCTAAGCTCTTTAAGACTAAAGTCAACTAGAGTGTTGACACAAACAGAAAAGAGTATGTTTGTGTGAGATTGAAGAGGAGGGAGGGTACTGAAAAAGTCTTTGCAGGGCAGTGATGGCCAGAATGACCAGAAAGGGCTCACAATGGAAACAAGAATTTGGGAGTAGTCTCCAAGTTAGTTCATTAGTCTATTGAACTCATCACACTCCAACAGAAGCTAGGCTTCTAGATGCTATCTGTGTCTGAGCTCAAGTATGGATCACCGCAGATAGTGTGAGTCCTTTGGGTCCCTTTCCCCTTTTGGAGAAGAATGCAAAAAGGATCTGTAGCAAAAATATCTAGATCTTGCAACTCTTCTGATGCAAGAGCCAGGGAAGAGATGAAAAGGTCAGAAATAATCACAAGTTTATGTAACTAAAAGAAAAGTAAGAGGAGGGAGCTTATGTTGGTAAGGAGATAACATGTTCTGATTTGTATCTGATGGAGAAGGCAATGGCACCCCACTCCAGTACTCTTGCCTGGAGAATCCCATGGACAAAGGAGCCTGGTAGGCTGCAGTCCATGAGTCACTAAGAGTCAGACACGACTGAGTGACTTCACTTTCACTTTTCACTTTCATGCATTGGAGAAGGACATGGCAACCCACTCCAGTGTTCTTGCCTGGAGAATCTCAGGGACAGGGGAGCCTGGTGGGCTGCCGTCTATAGGGTCACACAGAGTCAGACACGACTGACTCGACTTAGCAGCAGCAGCAGCAGCAGCAAATTTAACGAGTCTCAATTTGTGTGGTTTCTCTTTCCGACAAGTATACGCTGACTTTCTCACCCATTCTGTTGTCTGGCTGTAAACATGAGGGAATAGTTATGATTGTTGTTGCCTAGGCCAACCAGATACTGATCCCAAGAAAAAGGGAAGCAGTACTCCATCTGCTGAAAGACTTTAGACATGAGCTTTTCAGCTACAGTATCTTTAGAACATTTCTTTTGTGAATCATTAAAATCCAAGACCAATCTATAAAATTAGCTTTTATTACCACATCAAAGTTGCAGATTCATAAAACTGGAAAACCTGACAACTGTGTCCTGCCAACATTTCAGTTTTTAAGAGGAAAATTCAAACCTTCCAATTTCTCATTATTTGTACAATCACTAAGGCCCTCAAAGATCTTAATATCAATTTCACAACCTTATTTCCTGTCCTAAAGAGATATTGTCTTACAGGCCTCTCTGGCCATCACTAGTACTGATGCTTATATTTATATAGCTCTATTAAAATATTAGCTTGGTGCATGTGCATTGATTTTAGATCTGCACAGCATCATTTAGCAGAAGCAATCTAACAGGAGTGATGAGTAATGTCCCAATTTAAAAATCAGAATTCTGAGATTCACTTGTGATCCAGTGGCCCCACAAGACCACTTGTAGGTAGCATAACTAGATCTGAAATTGGTTTTTTGATCCCTAGACTGATGGTTTTTTTTTCACTTTGCCACTTTTGGACCCAACTCCAAAGCTCAAGAACCATTAAAAGTGTAAAGACAAAGGCAGTGTTATATCTCTCTGGAAGAAGATGCACAGTTCCCAAATTAACTCAGATGTAATGGAGGAAGACTTCCACTCATCCTAGAGGTGAGGAAGTTTTTACACTTCATCCAGAGAGATTGAAAAACACTAGACTTCACTAACAGCTCTTCATAACTTCTACACAAATCATGTGAACCTGTTTCTAAGAATACTTGTATCTACCTGTCACACTTGATTTCCTCCTCTCAGAGTAGAGTGGCTTTCTTTTGTAATCCTCAAATCACTTTGCTTCCTCCTCTTAGAAGTCATGAGCAGGGCAGGTACAGCCTCATGACATAACAAGGCTGAGAACCACAGGGCAGTGATGTACATCTTAACAGTTTTATGAAGACTGTTCTTGGGCCTGGGAAGCTTATTGACCTGAAAATATTTAAGAATAGCTGACAGTCTTAATTTGACCTCCTTATTCTTATCCTATTATGAAAACTTCATGCAACAACAACAAATTCTAGGGACTTGCCAGTAAGATGATTTTTACAAAGCTGAGTTGTTTTTGACAACTATTATAGTGAATTCCTGCCCTCATTATTTTTACAAAATTTTTCTTGGAGGAAAGTTGATTTACAATGTTGTGTTATTTTCTGCTGACAGTAAGTACAAAGTCTTGTAACCATAAGGTTATTTTCTACATCTGTAACTACATCTACATCTGTAACTGTTCTACATCTGTAACTGTTCTACATCTGTATTAACAAATAAATTTGTATCTTTTTTTTTTTTAGATTTTACACATAAGCAGTATCACAAGATATTTGTCTTTCTCTGTCTTCCCTCAGTATATTGACAATCTAGGTCTATCCATGTTGCTGCAAATGGCATTAATTTCATTCTTTGTTATACATGAGTAAAATTCCATTCTGTACATGTACCACATCTTCTTTATCCATTCCTCTGTTGGTGGACATTTAGGCTGTTTTCATGCCTTGGCTATTGTGTATAGTGCTGCAGTGAACATTGGGGTGTATGTATCTTTTCAAATTATGGTCTTCTCCAGGTGTATGCCGAGGAGTGGGATTGCTGGGTCATATGGTAGCTCTATTTTTAGCTTTTTTAGGAACTTTCATACTGTTCTCCATAGTGGTTGTAGCAGTTCACATTCCCAGTGTCGGTGGGGTCCCTTTTCTCCACACCCTCTCCAGCATTTATTGTTTGTAGACTTTTTATAATGGCTACTATGACTGGTGTGTATTGATAACCTCATTGTAGTTTTGATTTGTATTTATCTAATAGTGATGTTAAGCATCTTTTTTTGTATGCCTTTTGGCCATCTGTGTATTTTCTTTTGAGAAATATTTACTTAGATCTTCCCATTTTTTAATTGGGTTATTTGTTTTTTTGACCTAGAGCTGCATAAACTGTTTGTATATTTTGGAGATTAATCCCTTGTTGGTTGCATTGTTTGCAAATATTCTCTCCCATTCTGTGGGTCACCTTTTCATTTTTTTATGGGATCCTTTGCTGTTCAAAAGCTATTGAATTTAATTACATCTGATTTGTTTATTTTTGTTTCCATTACTCTAGGAGATAGATATTGCTGTGATTTTTGTCAGACTGTGTTTGCTAGTGTTCTGTAATCCAGCCTTATACTTAGTTATTTAAGCAACTTTGAGTTTATGTTTATGTGCCGGGACAAATATCAATAACCTCAGATATGCAGATGACACCACCCTTATGGCAGAAAGTGAAGAGGAACTAAAAAGCCTCTTGACGAAAGTGAAAGTGGAGAGTGAAAAAGTTGGCTTAACGCTCAACATTCAGAAAACTAAGATCATGGCATCCGGTCCCATCACTTCATGGCAAATAGATGGGGAAACAGTGGAAACAGTGGCAGACTTTATTTTTGGGGTCTCCAAAATCACTGCAGATGGTGATTGCAGCCATGAAATTAAAAGGCGCTTACTCCTTGGAAGGAAAGTTATGACCAACCTAGATAGCATATTCAAAAGCAGAGACATTACTTTGCCAACAAAGGTTCGTCTTGTCAAGGCTATGGTTTTTCCAGTGGTCATGTATGGATGTAAGAGTTGGACTGTGAAGAAGGATGAACACCGAAGAATTGATGCTTTTGAACTGTGGTGTTGGAGAAGACTCTTGAGAGTCCCTTGGACTGCAAGGAGATCCAACCAGTCCATTCTGAAGGAGATTAGCCCTGGGATTTCTTTGGAAGGAATGATGACAAAGCTGAAACTTCAGTACTTTGACCACCTCATGCGAAGAGTTGACTCATTGGAAAAGACTCTGATGCTGGGAGGGATTGGGGGCAGGAGGAGAAGGGGATGACAGAGGATGAGATGGCTGGATGGCATCACCGACATGATGGAGGTGAGTCTTAGTGAACACCAGGAGTTGGTGATGGAAAGGGAGGCCTGGCGTGCTGCGATTCATGGGGTCGCAGAGAGTCGGACACAACTGAGTGACTGAACTGAACTGATGGTGTTAGAGAGTGATAAAATTTCATTGTTTACCTGTAGCTGTCCTGTTTTATCAACATCACTTATTGAAGAGAGACTGTCTTTTCTTTATTTTATATTCTTGCAAATTTGTCATAGATTAGTTGACTATAGGTGCATAAGTTTATCTCTGGACTTTCTATTCTGTTTCATTAACTTACATTCTGTTTTTGTGCCAGTAACATACTGTTTTGAATATGGTAGCTTTGTGTATAATCGGAAGTCAGGGAGCCTGACTCTTCCAGTTTTATTTTTCTTTTTCAAGATTGCTTTTGCTATTCAGAATCTTTTGTGTTATCATACAAATTGTAGAATTTTTTGTTCTAATTCTGTGAAAAATGCCATTGGTAATTTTATAGGATTGTACTGAATCTTTAGATTGCTTTGGATAGTATAATCATTTTGATAATGTTGATTCTTCAGTACAAGAACATGGCATATCTCTCCATTTGTTGGTGTCATCATTGATTTCTCTCATCAGTATCTTACAGTTTTCTTAGTACAGATCTTTTGTCTCCTTAGGTAGACTTATTCCTAGGTATTTTATTCTTTTTGATGTGATGGTAAATAGGATTGTTTTCTTAATATCTCCTTCTGATCTTTCATCATTAGTGTATAGGAATGCAAGAGATTTTTGTGTTTAAATTTTATATCCTGTAACTTTACCAGATTCATTGATAAACTCTAGTAGTTTTCTGGTAGCAACTTTAGGATTTTCTATATATAATATTATGTTAACTATGGACTGACAATTTTACTTCTTCTTTTCCAATTTGGATTCCTTTCATATCTTTTTAATCTGTGATTGCCATGGTTAGGATGGCTTCCAAAACTGTGGAATAATAGTGGCAAAAGTAGACATCCTTGTCCTGTCCCTGACCTTAGAGAAAATGCTTTTGGTTCTTCACCCTTGAGAATAATGTTTGTTGTGATATATCATAAAAAAATGGTTTTTATTATGTTGAATTAGGTTCCTTCTATGCCCACTTTCTGGAGAGTTTTTTTTTAATAATAAATGGGTATTTAATTTTGTCCAAAGCTTTTCTGCATCTATTGAGATAATGATACCATTTTTATTCTTCAGTTTGTTAATGTGGTATACCATTGACTTATGTATATTGAAGAATCCTTACAGTCTAGGGATAAATCCCACTTGACCATAGTATATGAATGATCCTTTTAATATATTGCTGGATTCAGTTTGCTAGTATTTTGTTTGAGGATTTCTGTGTCTGTGCAAATCAGTGATATTGACATGTAATTTTCTTTTTTTTTTTTTTTCTGGTATCTTTGGTTTTTTCTGATATTTTTGTCTGATATCTTTATCTGTCAACGTGATGGCAGCCTCACAGAATGAGCTTGGAAGTGTTCCTTCCTCTGCAATATTTTGGAATAGTTTGAGGAAAATAGGTTTTTTATTTTCCTAAAAAAAACTAAAAAATAGTTTTTTTTTTTAACTATTCTATAAACGTTTTATAGAATTTACCCATGAAGCCATCTAGTCCTGAACTTTTGTTTGTTGGAAGTTTTTAAATCACGGTTTTAATTTCAGTACTTGTGATTGGTCTGTTAATATATTCTTATATAATATAATACTTCTTCCTGGTTCAGTCTCGAAAAGTTGTACCTTTATAAGAAATTGTCTGTTTCTCCTTGGTTGTCTCTCTTCACCTTGGTTGACTGGAAAATACCTACCCCTTTTTTTTTTTTTTTTTTTTAATACAACTCAAAAAACATCTGCTTTGTGATGTTTTCCCTGCTTTTCCCAGGTATTGTAGAGAATCGCCTTCCTACACTCCAAGGGATCTTGTACACAGCTTTAATCTTATCATCATCATCACCATCATCATTTACTGTATTGAATTTTGTCTCTTTCTTGGCTCTTTGCACACCAGAATGCAACTTCCTTGAAAGCAGATCATGTGAGAGATTAAGTGATTGCATAATTTTCCCAAAATGTTTTACTCTATATCCAGACTTAAAGGTGGGAGAATATAAATAAGAAATTAATCTCATGTGCGTTTGTCTTTCAGTGAAAGGTTTTGTATTGAGAGAGTCAACTCCTAGGCAGCTTGATAAGAAGTCTGGGTTCCCCAAGGAGGAGAAAGGGGTCTGGGGCTCTCAAGGAAGAGGAAAGGACAAACTTTTTCTTTATATTCCTTAGTAAGGATTATATAACAATAATGTATCCCGCTTGAGGACATGTTTCTCCTTCTTGAAAACCTTCTGACTAATCCTGTTATCTTAAAATGTGTATTATGGGAGTGAGTCTAGTAAGATCTTTACAACTTTGAGACATTATTTTGATTTATTATAATAACCAATTAAAAAGTATATAATTCCTTTGCTAAGACTAGGGAAGGGGGGCACTCTCTATCCCCCTTCTGCTATGTCAGAAGCTTTCTCTGTCCCTTTTTATATTTTAATAAAACTCTGCTATATAAAAGCTCTTGATCGCAGCCATTCTGACTGGTGTGAAATGGTACCTCATAGTGGTTTTGATTTGCATTTCTCTGATAATGAGTGATGTTGAGCATCTTTTCATGTGTTTGTTAGCCATCTGTATGTCTTCTTTGGAGAAATGTCTATTTAGTTCTTTGGCCCATTTTTTGATTGGGTCATTTATTTTTCTGGAGTTGAGCTGTAGGAGTTGCTTGTATATTCTCGAGATTAGTTGTTTGTCAGTTGCTTCATTTGCTATGATTTTCTCCCATTCTGAAGGCTGTCTTTTCACCTTGCTAATAGTTTCCTTTGATGCGCAGAAGCTTTGAAGGTTAATTAGGTCCCATTTGTTTATTTTTGCTTTTATTTCCAATATTCTGGGAGGTGGGTCATAGAGGATCCTGCTGTGATGTATGTCAGAGAGTGTTTTGCCTATGTTCTCCTCTAGGAGTTTTATAGTTTCTGGTCTTACATTTAGATCTTTAATCCATTTTGAGTTTATTTTTGTGTATGGTGTTAGAAAGTGTTCTAGTTTTATTCTTTTACAAGTGGATGACCAGATTTCCCAGCACCACTTGTTAAAGAGATTGTCTTTAATCCATTGTATATTCTTGCCTCCTTTGTCCAAGATAAGGTGTCCATATGTGCGTGGATTTATCTCTGGGCTTTCTATTTTGTTCCATTGATCTATATTTCTGTCTTTGTGCCAGTACCATACTGTCTTGATAACTGTGGCTTTGTAGTAGAGCCTGAAGTCAGGTAGGTTGATTCCTCCAGTTCCATTCTTCTTTCTCAAGATCGCTTTGGCTATTCGAGGTTTTTTGTATTTCCATACAAATTGTGAAATTATTTGTTCTAGCTCTGTGAAGAATACCGTTGGTAGCTTGATAGGGATTGCATTGAATCTATAAATTGCTTTGGGTAGTATACTCATTTTCACTATATTGATTCTTCCAATCCATGAGCATGGTATATTTCTCCATCTATTAGTGTCCTCTTTGATTTCTTTCACCAGTGTTTTATAGTTTTCTATATATAGGTCTTTAGTTTCTTTAGGTAGATATATTCCTAAGTATTTTATTCTTTCCGTTGCAATGGTGAATGGATTTGTTTCCTTAATTTCACACCAGTCAGAATGGCTGTGACCCAAAAGTCTACAAATAATAAATGCTGGAGAGGGTGTGGAGAAAAGGGAACCCTCTTACACTGTTGGTGGGAATGCAAACTAGTACAGCCACTATGGAGAACAGTGTGGAGATTCCTTAAAAAACTGGAAATAGAACTGCCTTATGATCCAGCAATCCCACTGCTGGGCATACACACTGAGGGAACCAGAAGGGAAAGAGACACGTGTACCCCAATGTTCATTGCAGCACTGTTTATAATAGCCAGGACATGGAAGCAACCTAGATGTCCATCAGCAGATGAATGGATAAGAAAGCTATGGTACATATACACAATGGAGTATTACTCAGCCACTAAAAAGAATACATTTGAATCAGTTCTAATGAGGTGGATGAAACTGGAGCCTATTATACAGAGTGAAGTAAGCCAGAAGGAAAAACACCAATAGAGTATACTAACGCATATATATGGAATTTAGAAAGATGGTAACAATAACTCTGTGTACGAGACAGCAAAAGAGACACTGATGTATAGATCAGTCTTATGGACTCTGTGGGAGAGGGAGAGGGTGGGAAGATTTGGGAGAATGGCATTGAAACATGTAAAATATCATGTATGAAACGAGTTGCCAGTCCAGGTTTGATGCACGATACTGGATGCTTGGGGCTAGTGCACTGGGATGACCCAGAGGGATGGTATGGGGAGGGAGGAGGGAGGAGGGTTCAGGATGGGAAACACATGTATACCTGTGGTGGATTCATTTTGATATTTGGCAAAACTAATACAATTTTGTAAAGTTTAAAAATAAAATAAAATTAAAAAAAAATAAATAAAAGCTTCCCTGGTCCCGAAGCTAAATCTTCTTCTTTGGAGATCACAAATCCGACACCATTCATCAGAAGTTATCAGTGTCTTTAGCAAATCTTTTATCTTTGATGTGAGCTTTAAATTGATATGTAGATTGAACTCAAAGCAGATTATGAACTATTGTAATTCTTCTCATATACTTGACTACACTTCCTGTTGTGCTCCTGTCTCTATTCCTCCCTATCCATGCCAGTTCTTCCCCAGAGTGAGACAGTTAAAACTGTCTTTATAACCTCAGAGCAAAGATCAGAACCATCTTAGACTTCATAAACTACCAGTTGAAAAGCAAAAAATATAGATAAGAGCGTGTATGTAGACATATAGATCCTAAACACACTTAAAAATCATTTTCTTCTTTGTTTCCCAATCTCTTGCATTTTTGGAATTGGTCCAAACTTCTTTTTTGAATACCTTGATCTTTAAGTCCTCAAATAAGACTAAAACATGTCTTGCTTCAATCTGTTGCTATTTCCTTTTTCATGACATTATAAGAATCAACTAAAATTTCAAGAGTCCAGAATGTTGCAGCTGAAGAAGCACTTTCATATTTGAAGAAAGCATAATAAAATTCTTTCTCCATATGCTACCTTTTCAACAGGACTATTTTTTTCACCCTTAGAAATTTATAGTGTCAGAATTCCTCAAAGAAGTTAAGAGTTAAGAATTAAATCCAGAATAATCATATAAGCACATTCCAGAGGAATTACCTCTTGTCCAGATTCCACTTTAAGGACTCTGGATTCTCCCAGCACCCAATTCAGTGCCATAGACCTAAACCAAGCTTAACAGAATCACTGTTCACAAAGGACACACGTTTCTATTTTCATCCAATTAAACATGTGGTCTGAGATCCATATTGGAGAGCAGGGTTTTTTTTTTTCCGCCTTATGATATTTAAAATTCTCTTGATACCATCTGGAAACAGGTTTTCTTTAACAATGTCAGTCTAGCCTCACATTTCTCTAGTTCTTGCTTACTTTCTAGCTGTCATCCAGTATTTCTTAGTTGTGGGTTAGAGACACATTTTCCCTGCTGCATACCTCCATGTGGTGAGCTCTCTTCAGCTCTTTCCTATTTCATTTTTCACTTTTTTATGGTAAAGTAGCTTTGACTGGTAATCAGGACAAATTTGTTAGTGTAAAAGAGGTGTAGAGGAGGTGCTGATGTAGAGACAAGCATATGAAGCCCCAAGTATGCAGACTGAATATGGACTCATTCAACATCGCTGTGGTCTTTGTCTATAAAATTAGCTCATTAGAAGGCTTTTATCTTAAAGTTCTAATACCTCTAATTCGCATAACTTTGAAGTCTTCTTTCTATGAAGCTGTCCAAGTAAGTGACTCTCAGTCTTTGCATGTCATCTTTCATCCATGACTTTGTTAAGCAAGCTGACTTAAATTTAGTCATAATTACGAAACTTTTGGGGGTTATGGCAAGATACTTTGATCTTTCTACTATCCAAAAGAACTGAGCTCTTTTAGAAGAAATGAATGTCAATGGCCATTGCAACTGTTACCACTGGTGTTCCCTGGATATCCCACATTAAATGGCACTGCAAGTTATGAAATTAGCTTCAAGAAAATTAATTCTGACCTTTTGAGAGAATTCTATTGGTTTGTATATGGGCTCGCCTGTCTCTGAATTCAGGGCACACACATTTCTACACATAAGCATTCAATCAGGAGCCTTGGGGCAAGTTTGGCATGGGACTTTGGTCACTGCTTCTTTCTATATGGTTTTAATCCAGAGCACCTGGAGAATATACTCTAGTGGAGGCAGTTCATTGGAAGTGGAGAGTTGCAAATACTAAGGCCAGGAATAGTTTTCTTCCTTATCTGTTGTCATCTCTGGGGCTGGACCAGCTAACCTCAATTAGAACTACAAGACTCTCCCCATCTTGGTACCCACTGCTGAAGCATGGAACATATTTTCATATAGAAATAAAGTAAATGAGGTGTGTGTGTGTGCTTGGATAATGCTATTATTGCTTTCCATCACTTGAAATTAGGCCCTTTGTGGATGAGTCCAGGACTCAAGCCTCCAGTCATTATATGCCTGTGAGACTATACCAACTTAAAAAAAGAAAAGTTGGGGATGTAACTCATTTATACAAATATAAATCAGGCTCTGGTCAAAACAGAATGTAAGTTCTCATTATTGGTTGTACTGGAATTACCCAACCATGCAATTCTCCTGTGCCAACCTAAAACTTAGTATTTAGAACTGGAAATAATTGCCTGAACATTACTCACCAAGGTTAAAATAAACATTACACTCATTTCAGCATTTAGTACAAGAACTGGGTAATATAAGAAAAAATTATTGCAACTTTAGAGGGACGCAATTAAAATCAAGTTGCAAGGAGGAGGGAACAGTTCCCTCACTGTGGGGGAGTTAGATTTGAAACTCTTGTGCAGTAATTTCAGCTTCAGTCAGCCTACTTGACAATTTTGTAGACAAACAAATTCCTTTCAATTTTGTATCTTTTATCATCTAGTTATTAACAGAGGAAAAGACAGATTTTTTAAAGTTATCTTCTAGAATTTATGGAAATAGTGGTCTATTCATTATTTTCCTGTTTCCTGCCGTGGTCCCTATTTACCTTAACCAATAAATTGAAGAGGGAAAAAAAATCTAGCTAAGATTTTCTGAAAGCAATTTTTCACCATAAAGGTTGAAGAGACAACCTCATGAAAAGTCCATCCCCTAGAAAGAGAATGCTGCTGCTGCTGCTAAGTCGCTTCAGTCGTGTCCGACTCCGTGCGATGGCAGCCCACCAGGCCCCACCGTCCCTGGGATTCTCCAGGCAAGATCACTGGAGTGGGTTGCCATTTCCTTCTCCAATGCATGAAAGTGAAAAGTGAAAGTGAAGTCGCTCAGTCATGTCCGACTCTTCGCGACCCCATGGACTGCAGCCTACCAGACTCCTCTGCCCATGGGATTCTCCAGGCAAGAGTACTGGAGTGGGGTGCCATTGCCTTCTCCAAGAAAGAGAATAGTTCTATTCATTAATTTTCTATTTATTGAATGCCAGCCCTGGATCTGGGATACAAAGTCAGACCTGGCCCCACCAATCCTGTGGGTGGGGGAGGTACAATTACACATTCAAACAAGAGCTGGTAAAGAAGTTTCACCATATGCACAGAATGAGTGCATATAGCCAGTCATCTGATCTGGCCCGGGGATCTAGAGGTATCTTTGAGGAAGCTGGAATCTCTAGGAAGGATAAAAATTAACCAGGGGAGAAGGGTAGTAATGGGAAAAAATTCCACAGTGAGGCACAAAATTTAGTGTGAGGGAACAGACCACAGAGGGGAGAGTGAAGGAAGTATGAGTACACAGAGAATGTAGGTAGTAGTGGAAAAAGAGCCAGGAGACAAACCATGAGAGGCTTTCTAAACCTCATATCTCATTTAAACTGTATTCTAATACAAATGTATATGTTCAGTCACTCAGTTATGTCTAGCTCTTTATGACTTCATGGACTGTAGCCCACCAGACTCCTCTATCCATGGATTTTTCCAAGAAGGAATACCGGGTGGATTGCCATTTTTCACTCCAGGGAATCTTCCCAACCCAGGGATCGAACCTGCATCTCCTGCACTGGCAGGCAGATTCTTTACCACTACCCCCTTAGACAAATGAAAAGGCTTCCCTGGTCGCTCAGTTGGTAAAGAATCTGACTGCAATGCAGGAGACCTGAATTCAATCTCCAGATCATGAAGATCCTCTGGAGAAAGATATGGCAACCCACTCCAGTATTCTTGCCTGGGAAGTCCCATGGACAGAGGAACCTGGAGGCTACAGTCCATGGGGTTCCAAGAGTTGGACACGACTTAGCGACTAAACCTACCTATTTTTGTGGGGGTAGTTGGTAACCTGATTGCATTTTCAGTGCCATCTCTGGCTAGAGAATGGAAAAGAGAGACTAAAAAGAGTGATACTAGAGAGAGATAATATGGAAAAAATTCAAAATATGTTTTGTAAATAAACTCAATGTTATTAGGGGATGGGTTTAATATAAAAGGCAAAGTGACTCATGTGTTTTGGATTTTAGATTTGGAAGGATGGTAGTGCTACTGGTAGAGAAAATAAAGAGGCCTAGGTTTGTGGATGGGAAATTGCTGTGACTTCTGTTTTAGGCGTGTTGAATTTTAGGTACCTTTGAGATGTGGCAGGAGATATAGCAGGTTTTTAAATGTAATGAAGGTGATTCAGATGTATAGAGAACATTTGCCTTCTTTATTTTCTATAATTGATTGTTTCTTCCTCATAAACTTCCCCTTCCCCTGGTAGCAGAAGTGCTGGAGGATTTTAACTTGACAATTAATGTATTTCCAGTTCTATTCTGGTTGAAATTGTATCTTTTGTTTTCTTCAGTATCTTTGAGGTAAATTTAGTCTTTCAGATTTCTGCTTCTCTTCCTATGCTTTCTAAGATGGTGCCTGGGTATAGTGTTCAGAAGGGTTTATGTGGGGAGCCAATGTGGGCAAGAAAACTGACAGTTGAAAAAAGCAAAGTGACTTGCCTAGGGCCACACCACTTGTAAGTGGTAGATCAGGAGAGGAACTCTGTCTCCTGACATCTCATTTACCATACATTTTGCAGCGCAGTAATATTTCCTGCAACTTAAACCACAGAAGCACTCACCCTTGAGTGCTGTGATACATTTCTAGAATGTATTTAAAGGCCAAAAAAAGGCAGGACAAATAGTTGTTTTGGCTCACTTAGCAGATTAGATATCCAGGAATGCCAAAAGCATATATATTTATTTACTCACAGGTAGCAAAAACACCATAAAATTCTTTTTGTGGTGGTTCAGTCAACATAATTTTTTTTCCTGTTCTTGTAAAATGTGCATTGATTCGAAATTATTGTGAAAAAAAGGCTACCACTCAAACTGAGGGTCTGAATAGGCAAGATGTATGAACCCCCAAGTACCTGTTGTGGTCCTGTGAAAATGTATGTCCTCCCTTTATTTATTTTTTAAAGATTTATTCCACACAGAAATGGAAACTCTCTCCTGTGGTCATGTTGGTGAAATTCAGCTGGTAAATGAGCTAAAAAGAAAGAAGGCACCTAATCTTAAGTGTTTGGGAATATAAGAATCAGACATCACATCCTATGTGTGATAGGAAGTTATATTATTAAATATTAGTGAATAAATCTAACTTTCCTTTATCTCTTTGCTATATCCTACTTACTCAAATTTGGTTGTGCTATGGCTTGGGATTAAAATCCCTGAGTTAAATGGTGGAATAGTAAAGCACTAACATTTCTTATATCTAAGTGTATATGCATAGAACATGCATAGAATGACTTTTTAATTTAGTATTGAATCATGACATCTTTACAAACTACTTCAGCTGTACTTTTTTAAAAGGTACACTTTCTTCTCTGGGGCTCTTTGGAGGTAAAATCTCCTCTACCACTGCTCCACCTGGGAACCTCCAAATCTCCAGACTGTGAAACATTCATTACCAATAATTGTTACTCCTTATAGGGGAGAAAATTTTCTCCAGCAACTAAAAGAATAATGTTCCAGGCTTTTTTTTAATTCTTACATATCTGTTTGATTTTTTATTTTATTTTTTCAATTAGTTAATATATTTTGATTGGAGGATAATTACTTTACAACAATGCGATGGTTTTGCCATATATCAGCATAAATTAGCCACAGGTATACATGTTTCCCCCCATCCTGAACCCCCTCCCCACCCTATCCCTCTGAGTTGTCCCAGAGCACCAACTTTGGGTGCCTTGCTTCATGCATTGAACTTGCGCTGGTCATCTGTTTTACATATGGTAATGTACATGTTTCAATGCTATTCTCTCAAATAATCCCACCCTCACCTTCTCCCACTGAATCCAAAAGTCTGTTATTTACATCTGTGTCTCCTTTGTTGTCCCACATGTAAGATCTTTGGTACCATCTTTCTAAATTCCATATATATGTGTTAATATACGGTATTTGTGTTTCTCTTTCTGACTTACTTCATTCTGTATAATAGGCTCTAGGTTCATCCAGCTCATTAGAACTGACTCAAATGTGTTCCTTTTTATAGCTGAGTAATATTCCATTATGTATATATATGTTCCATAATTCCTTATACATTCATCTGCTGATGGTCATTTAGGTTGTTTCCATGTCCTAGCTCTTGTAAATAGTGCTGCAGTGAACTTTGGGGTACATGTGTCTTTTTAAATTCTGGTTTCCTTGGGGTGTAACCCTAGCAATGAAATTGCTGGATTTTATGGCAGTTCTAAGGACTTCCCTAGTAGCTCAACTGGTAAAGAATCTGCCTGCAATGCAGGAGACCCCTGTTTGATTCTTGGGTCAGAAAGATCCCCTGGAGAAAGGATAGGCTACCCATTCCAGTATTCTTGGGCTTCCCTGGAGGCTCATATGGTAAAGAATCCACCTGCAATGTCGGAGACCTGGATTTGATCCCTGGGTTGCAAAGATTCCCTCAAGGAGGGCATGGCAACCCACTCCAATATTCCTTCCTGGAGAATCCCCATAGACAGAGGAGGCTGGCAGGCTACAGGCCATGGGGTCATAAAGAGTCAGACATGACTGACCATCTTAGACACAGCACAGCACAGCACATGCGGTTCTATTCCCAGTTTTTTAAGGAGTTTGCACACTGTTCTCCATAATGGCAGTACCAGTTTGTATTCCCACCAACAGTGTAAGAGGGTTCCCTTTTCTCCACAGCCTCTCCGGCATTTATTGTTTGTGGATTTTTTTGATGATGGCCATTTTATTATTTAAACAGTTCTAAGAAAATACCTTCAGTTCTATTGCCTTATTAGGTAACATCAACTGCCTTCTATCTATGTTGTTTAATTGCCATAAAATTTTAAAACCAAGCAGATGTACATCCTCCTAATCTTTCTGTGCCAACTATCTTTGGTAAGTATGTAGTTTTTAGTGGTGGTGAGAAAGCGAAGAGAGAGAGGGAGAGGCTCTAGACTATGTTTCTTTCCCAGACAAATAATCTCATGATTTTAAAATCCTAAATAATATCAAAAGAAGCACGGGCTCCATGTAGCCATTTATGCTGCTTTAAATAGCTTTCTACTTTTACATAAGTTCCAGGTTTTTTCTAAATCCTGCCTCATTTCCGACGTCACTGGCCATGAGCACCGCTGCCTTGCAGGCATGCCACATAGAGGGAGTAAAGCTGAAATTAGATGCAACAAAAGGCGTGCTCTCTTATTCATGGACTCAATAAAAATGCTTCCTCGGGGAGATATTATATTTCCATCTTTAAGTCTGGGAGTTTGGGCACCCCAAAGTGATTGTCAGCAGCCCAGCCAGAGCAAATTTAACCTTGCTCTGAACTCTGATGGGGCTCCAATGGGACTGTCGTGAAAATGTCGACTTTTGGCCCTGAGTTTCCAGTTCCAAAGTAAGGTTTGGAGAGCCAAAGAAAACAGAGCCTGAATTAAGAAGTGAGGAGAGAAAGGGACCAGAAACTTCATGTAAAGGACCCTGCAACTCAGCAAGCACAATGGGAGCTGAAGAGGTTGAAGCAAGGCCTCTCCATTGTTGACATCCGTTCTAATTGCCGTCCTCAGAACAGCACAGGCAGCACCAGAGAGCCTGTTTATAAAAGCAGAATCTCAAGCTCCACCCTAGAATGACTGGGTCAGAATCTGCATTTTAATAGGATCTTCAAATGGTTCCTGTGCACATTAAAGCTGGATTTGCTCTGGTGTAAAAGGCAGAGGCCCAGATGCCAAGTGGCAAACCATAGTGGTAGACCCTCATTTAAACACAAAGAGTGTGTTTGTGTGTGTGTTACTGTGAGGTAAGCCTGTCACTTAAATCAGAAGCACTTCACAAGGTTGACCTGTATAAACTAGATCAGTGAGCATTCACTAAGCTCTTACAAAGCAAAGGCACCCACTGAAGGCTGACTACCAGAGCAGTTCCCCTCAGGTTTGAAATCTGACTGTAAAGATGAGATAAACATAGAAAGTTTATATATATATATATATATATATATATATATATATATGTAGGCACACAGGAATATAGCTTAGAGGCATTGTTAAAACTGAGTTAGCAAATCTATCTCAGGATAGATTTGGATAGAACAGGATAACAGAGACCGTTCTCAGCGTCCTATTTGCATAGGTGTTCTGAGTCCTTTGGAGCTTTGTGCAGAGAGATTTGGGACTTCTGCCAAATCCCCAGTTGCCTAATGTACAAAGTTCAGATACTGTCAGAAGGGCACAGTTGGCATCCATCCTCTGGAAGAAAGGCCTAATGGAGACTGGAAATTCACCTCAGCTGTGAGACTCAGGAGACCCAGATCCTGCCCCAAACTTAATCCCATAAGACTAAGGAGATGTGTGGCACGGTCATGGGACAGACTTTTCCTTCTCTGAATGCTACTCTGGGGCCCTCTCACCAGTTCCTTGATGGGTGATGCCACCTTGTCACTGCTCTTGCAGGGCTCAGCAAGAACCAGAGGGCTGATAACAAAAAGAACCTTGACTTTTCCATCTGCCTAGAGCTCTCCAGGGAAGCAGGAGGTACCAGGACACTCCAGAAGCCACAGGCAAGAAAGCCACATGGCTAAATATGGCTGATGATGTAGCTGCTAAAAAGCCTGGAAAGCCATTTTTAGATGAGTGTAGGCTCTTGATTGGAGACATCAGCTACAGGACATGATGCTGACAGTCTTTATGCAAAATTCCTGCTGATGGAGGTTGCTTCCCCAGGCAGACACCATACTACTGTACTCTTTCAGACACTTTATTATATACACTCTCTAGGAGATCTTAGTATCTGCATTTGACATTAGGAGGCTGAGTCTCAAACAGGTCAAATAGTTTGTACCCAGTTGAACCAGGGTCAAATTTGGATCCAGGTCTCCATGGCTCCAAAGCCCACAGTCCTTTTGTTGCACTTCAGAAACTCTCTTGGGTAGATGAGACTTGCCAAAAAGAATCAAGCAAGGCTTTGCAGGAAGTCATTAGTTGCCCCAAACCATACACGGGAAAGTGGATAAGAATGACAAGTTGGTGGAATTTTCCTATTTGGACTTTGGATGCCCATCTCACTTGCAGCCCGTGACCATCCATTTGTCCCTCCCCTGCCAGACACTTTGTAGCTCTTTGGGAGGGTAAGAGCAGTAACCTGAATGGGAAAGCTTGGGCTGTGGCAAGATCACCTTCCCAGGCAAGCAGTCAGTCTAGTCACATGGGGCCTTTGCTCACAGGAGCCCCACACTTAGATTTTAATGATCTGCCATTGCTGTCTTTGAATTCTTAACAATTTAATCTTTGAATTTATGTTGTATAAGCAAAGTCTGATGGGACAATGGAGCATGTGCTCAGAGTGTGCTTGGCTCATACCAGCCTCTCAAGCCTCCTCCTGCCTCCTTGGCATGGGTTGTCTGCTTTCTGCCCTCTGACTCACCAGGCTATGCCCAACCTCCCCACACCCTGCTACTCTTCACCCAGGAGTTCAGATACCCACTGGGTCCTGTGTGGAGACTGCAAGCCCTTGGGAGTTGCCTGTTTGCCATGAGTTGGAGGAACACCCTTGTGAAAAGGAAATGTTGACTTTCCCACCTCTGGCTGGGGCCCTACATTTCCATTTTGCACTGGGCCCTGAAAAACACGTAGCCAGTATTGGGCTTAGGCTGCAATATTCTAGGGTTGGAACTGAAAGTGATTAACAGTTCATTGCATACAGTCAGAGCGTTTCTCCTTTCCTTTCCGGAAGCCAGTGGTAGGGTGGGGAGCAGTCTTAGCCATCCTTTTCTCTCCTTCCTTGTCCTCCTACCTGGCTCCCAGGACTAGGACTACTGCCCCGTTCACTTTCTAGGTTGGCTTGGCATCAGGCATTAGGTACAGACTCTCTTCTTTTCTCCCTCTAGCTCTAGCTTCTCAGGCTCTGGCAGGTAAATTTTGGACTGGTCTTTTAACATAGTGCTAAGATATAGCACTAGAGTTAATGCATTGAGGGGAGAATAGGTGTAGCAATTCTCCAGAATTGCTTTGCTTCAGGGTTGTTTGGCCTGTTTAACTGAAGTAAAAGGAGCTTTCCACATGATCCAACTCACTGGAGTCTGGGGGTAAATCTGCCAAATAATGAATCATTACTTTGCTTTAGCTTCTTTGTGCCCTAGCTCCTCTGTACATATTTTTCTCTTAGGGAACGTGTTGACAGGAGAAATCCTGAGCCAAAGCAGTATTCATATACTGTTGATCTCTGGCCAAAGATCATATTCATACCACTCTAATAATACTTGATGTCATCCCAAGTCCAGTGATAAGAGGAGTGAAGATAAAAATTTGTGATCTTTCAATAAGGTCTCTTTATTATTAAACAACACATTTTTTCTTTCAAGAAATCTTTAAAGGCCAAGAAAATTGCTGAAGGAAGCTTTAGCTACTTTAGGTTATAATCCAACCAACCACAAAATCCTGACATGATAGAATGAGTGGTCAGAAAAGAATTAGGAGGTCATGCAAACAACATGCAAACAAGGTTGCAATGCCGCCAATGACTAATAGTCACAGTTTTTTTTTTTAATACAGGCAACAGTTAAATTATAAAACCAAAACTCTTGAACTTTAAATAGTATTAGAGATTATATCAGTTTAGTTCAGTCGTTCAGTCATGTCCGACTCTTTGCGACCCCATGAATCGTAGCACGCCAGGCCTCCCTTTCCATCACCAACTCCTGGAGTTCACTCAAACTCATGTCCATCGAGTCGGTGATGCCATCCAGCCATCTCATCCTCTGTCATCCACTTCTCCTCCTGCCCCCAATCCCTCCCAGCATCAGAGTCTTTTCCAATGAGTCAACTCTTCACATGAGGTGGCCAAAGTATTGGAGTTTCAGCTTTAGCATCATTCCTTCCAATGAACACCCAGGACTGATCTCCTTCAGAATGGACTGGTTGGATCTCCTTGCAATCCAAAGGACTCTCAAGAGTCTTCTCCAACACCACAGTTCAAAAGCATCAATTCTTCGGCACTCAGCTTTCTTCACAGTCCAACTCTCACATCCATACATGACCACTGCAAAAACCATAGCCTTGACTAAACGGACCTTTGTTGGCAAAGTAATGTCTCTGCTTTTGAATATGCTATCTAGGTTGGTCATAACTTTTCTTCCAAGGAGTAAGCATCTTTTAATTTCATGGCTGCAATCACCATCTGCAATGATTTTGGAGCCCCGAAAAATAAAGTCTGCCACTGTTTCCACTGTTTCCCCATCTATTTGCCATGAAGTTATGGGACCAGATGCCATGACCTTAGTTTTCTGAATGTTGAGCTTTAAGCCAACTTTTCACTCTCCTCTTTCACTTTCATCAAGATGAAAAGGGCAGTTTTCATTCCAATCCCAAAGAAAGGCAATGCCAAAGAATATTCAAACTACTGCACAATTGCACTCATCTCACACGCTAGTAAAGTAATGCTCAAAATTCTCCAAGCCAGGCTTCAGCAATACGTGAACCGTGAACTTCCAGATGTTAAAGGTGGTTTAGAAAAGGCAGAGGAACCAAAGATCAAATTGCCAACATCTGCTGGATCATGGAAAAAGCAAGAGAGTTCCAGAAAAACATCTATTTCTGCTTTATTGACTATGCCAAAGCCTTTGACTGTGTGGATCACAATAAACTGTGGAAAATTCTGAAAGAGATGGGCATACCAGCCCACCTGACCTGCCTCTTGAGAAACCTGTATGCAGGTCAGGAAGCACCAGTTAGAACTGGACATAGAACAACAGACTGGTTCCAAATAGGAAAAGGAGTACATCAAGGTTGTATCTTGTCACCCTGCTTATTTAACTTCTATGCAGAGTACATCATGAACAACGCTGGGCTGGATGAAGCACAAGCTGGAATCAAGATTGCCAGGAGAAATATCAATAACCGCAGATATGCAGATGACACCACCCTTATGGCAGAAAGTGAAGAGGAACTAAAAAGCCTCTTGATGAAAGTGAAAAAGATTATATACTTCAAGATTAATTTCCAAGTTAAGAAACTGAGGCTCTAAGAGGTGAAATGCTTGTTTTGTCTTTCAGGAAATCACTTCCATAATTGGTATTTAGACTCAGGTCTCTATCAGCTGACATCCTGATCTCTTCTAATATAATTTATCCATAGAGGTTTATTAACAATACTGGATAATTACATCTAACAAAGGTAAAATTGCATCCATATGAGATGACCATTTCTTATAAAACTTTCTAAATTAGGACTAATCTCTAAAGAAGGTATAAATGGAGAATTGAGTGTGTGTCTGAGAGAGAGAGAACATGCACACACACACACACACACACACACACACACACATGTCCTGAGTTATTACATGAACATTCTTTACTAGTAGGTAGAATGAGGCAATAACCTTCATGACAATATTTGTAGATTCTGGAAGAGAATCTGGAAGAGATTCTGAAAGTCTGTAGAACTTCTCATCACAGATTAGAAAATAGCTAAAATTAGAGACTCAAGTCCTTGAGCAAAGAAAAAGAGCGCTCTGGCCTGGTAGGTGCAGTCAGTTCAAGCATGAGGCCCACAGACCTAAGAGTCTAAAACGGCCTTACCAGTCTTCTAGTCTAATTTTACCTGACACTGAACTCCATTGTATCAATCTCTGGGGAGTAGTGGCCTATTCTGTGAAAAATATCCATCCACGCATCCATCCATGTCCATCCATCCGTTCATCCATTCATCCATCTCTTCATCCTACCATCTATTCATTCATCCATTTATTTAGTGAATATTTTTAAAATCTCTTTTACCCGGTCCATATGTCAGATATTGTTTCTTATCTGTTAGTAACAAATCTATTCTCTTTATTTGGTTTGGATTTTCCTATTAAGATGCATTTCTATGAGATTTGGAAGGCAGGAGGGGTTAAGGAGAAAGCATTATTTTCTGTGGCAGAAAGTGCACAGGCACTAGCAGATGGAAGAGGAAACTGGATTTCACCAGCGTTCTCTTGAGCATCATCCCTTTCTGTACCACAAACAGTTGAGATTTTTGGTAGCAGTTTCCCTGAATTTCTGGTACTTCTAGACTCCTCAAGCCATCAGAGAGCTCCCTGATTTTAGCTCACCAGCCATCCCAATGGTTGGATAAGCTTCTAATTCCCTGTATTAAATTTACTACTGTTTAAAATACCTACAATGGTTTCTCTTCCTGAAAAGTCCTGAAAGAAATAGTCGAACACCAGGCAATGAACAAAAGATATAAAGCTGAGTCCACCTGCTCCATCTCAGAAGACTTTCCTCCTACTAAGTAGCATCCTATTTCTCTCATATGTAAGTTAGTTTTTTTTTTCCTGCCCTAGGCAGGAACACATAAAATATCTTATTCATTCATTTATGTCTCGTTTCAGGTTAGCCTTCCTGAGAGGAGGTGTCCACAAGAAAGAGAGAGAAAGGTAAGGTCATGGATATAGGAATAAGCATATAAAGACAAAGCTAATTCTTTTATGGTTTTCATGACTCTTAGTACATAGAAGTTACATGCTATCCTTGGAGAGGCATGGACAAATCCCACTGGCTTCAGTAAGAGTCATATATTGTTTGCAGAACAAGGGATCAGGAGAGAAGGTCTTAGAAAGCCTCCCACATTAGTGTGATGGTTCTAGGGAAGTCTTCTTCTAGTGACATGGGCATGCAAAGCCCCTCACTTTTGCCTCTAACAAGCACTAAGGAGGTGACTACAGGTATATGTTCATCCTCTAAAATCTTCTCTCTTATTTACTAGTTTGCTAATAAGGAAAGATACCATGAATTCAAAAAGGGCCTTTGCATTCCACAGGGCTATCCCATAGCTGAGCCATGAACCAACCTTGAGCTTGACTCCTCTGGTCTTCTTAAGCTGCTGGAAAGCTTTGTGAGCATGAGCTGCCTTGGTCATTTTTTCACAGTGTCCAGCTCTTGGCAGTGTGCTTAATGAGAGGAGAAGTGGAATTAGAGGATAAAATTTTAAAAGAATTAAAAAAAAAACTCTTTAAAGCATAAAGTTATGTTCAAGGAGGCTCTGAATCCTATATCAATATTTATTCTTTCAGAGTAAACTAATATTTACTTAACACTTAGATTTTCTTAGGTTTTTCAGTATGTTCTTGCTATAGGTATGAGGTTTCTAAAGAATCTGTTACCCGTATAATAACCCGAGAGTGTATATGTTTGATAGTCACATTATACATCCTAGTAGTATTTAATATCTAGTGGAATTGAAGAGGAATTGAAGAACAAGGGAACTAGTCATACAATAAACAGAGTTGATTTAAAAGGACCTCAGTCTCATCAGACAATAAATATTGTAAAGAACGTATAGTCCTCTCTGTTCCTCAAACTTCTAATGTAGATGAAGAGAACCTACAAACCATGGAAATGACTTGCAGAGAGTTCATGAAGGCTTTTAAGTAACAGGAGAGTGTCATCTTTGGCACTGTATGGAAGTGTTGAATCTGTTCCACTAACTGAGCCTGGCTTTGCATACATATTTGTAAAGAGGCTGCCTTATTATTGTCCAGGAAAAATGATTCTACTTTTTGTTTATGTGGGCTACTTAATCTTTCTTTTACCAGACACTTATTTAATGCTTACTCTAAACCACCTCACAATTGCACTCATCTCACACGCTAGTAAAGTAATGCTCAAAATTCTCCAAGCCAGGCTTCAGCACTATGTGAACCGTGAACTTCCTGATGTTCAAGCTGGTTTTAGAAAAGGCAGAGGAACCAGAGATCAAATTGCCAACATCCGCTGGATCATGGAAAAAGCAAGAGAGTTCCAGAAAAACATCTATTTCTGCTTTATTGACTATGCCAAAACCTTTGACTGTGTGGATCACAATAAACTGTGGAAAATTCTGAAAGAGATGGGAATACCAGACCACCTGACCTGCCTCTTGAGAAATTTGTATGCAGGTCAGGAAGCGCCAGTTAGAACTGGACATGGAACAACAGACTGGTTCCAAATAGGAAAAGGAGTACGTCAAGGCTGTATATTGTCACCCTGTTTATTTAACTTATATGCAGAGTACATCATGAGAAACTCTGGACTGGAAGAAACACAAGCTGGAATCAAGATGGCCGGGAGAAATATCAATAACCTCAGATATGCAGATGACACCACCCTTATGGCAGAAAGTGAAGAGGAACTAAAAAGCCTCTTGATGAAAGGGAAAGTGGAGAGTGAAAAAGTTGGCTTAAAGCTCAACATTCAGAAAATGAAGATCATGGCATCTGGTCCCATCACTTCATGGGAAACAGATGGGGCAACAGTGGAAACAGTGTCAGACTTTATTTTTCTGGGCTCCAAAATCATTGCAGATGGTGACTGCAGCCTTGAAATTAAAAGATGCTTACTCCTTGAAAGGAAAGTTATGACCAACCTAGATAGCATATTCAAAAGCAGAGACATTACTTTGCCAACAAAGGTTCGTCTAGTCAAGGCTATGGTTTTTCCTGTGGTCATGTATGGATGTGAGAGTTGGACTGCGAAGGAGGCTGAGCGCTGAAGAATTGATGCTTTTGAACTGTGGTGCTGGAGAAGACTCTTGAGAGTCCCTTGGACTGCAAGGAGATCCAACCAGTCCATTCTGAAGGAGAGCAGCCCTGGCATTTCTTTGGAAGGAATGATGCTGAAGCTGAAACTCCAGTACTTTGGCCACCTCATGTGAAGAGTTGACTCATTGGAAAAGACTCTGATGCTGGGAGGGATTGGGGGCAAGAGAAGAAGTGGATGACAGAGGGTGAGATGGCTGGATGGCATCACTGACTCAATGGACGTGAGTCTGGGTGAACTCTGGGAGTTGGTGATGGACAGGGAGGCCTGAAGTGCTGTGATTCATGGGGTCACAAAGAGTCTGACACGACTGAGCGACTGATATGATCTGATCTGGGTACAGCATTGCCTTATACAATGTGAGGAAACCCTCAATACTTTTATAATTGAGTTAGAAAATCAAGATTTCACACTTGAAATAAAAAATAAAGATATGAATGTTTTTGTCATCAAAAACACTAAAAAAATTTCCTGAGCCTCTAATCTGTACAAAGCAGGGTACTAGCATTTCTTTTGGTGTCTCCCATTTTTCTTCAGATTTACTATTCACTCTTATCCACATGTTCTCAGCTCAGAGTGGTGGACACACATAGCTTGCATCTGTACAGGATCCCTTGCCTTACCGCTTCTCATTAGGTTTGGCCAGTGGGAGATACTGGCATGAGATAGAGGGTAGGTAAAGAATGAAGTTGTAGTAGTTATTCTCCTGACTCCCTTCTTACTGAATTATCCTAGATGGGCTGCTTTACTCACAGAGCCACTATCTTCAGGTTCTAATAAATGCTTGGTGCCCTGCCCTTCATGCCCAGGGAAGTACTGGTTCCCTGTAGCTGCTCATCCTAGAGTAGTGCACTCTCTTCTGTTGGTTAAGAAAAGCATACCCACCACAGTTTTGCAGATAATCCCTGAAGTTCAATACAAGTTGCTCAGTTTTAAGGTTCTGTCTCTTTCCCATCTGGATTCAAACTCATACAAAAATAAATCAGACAAGTATCAGGTCTTCAAAGAGAAGATAAAGCATGTATCAACATAAATATGACAAGACAGAATTTAAGTATGACAAGACATAATTTATTAATGTACCAGCGGAAGAGTGATCTTTGGATTAGATTATATAGATTCCTCGTCCCCGCTCTCCTTCTAATTGTGAACACTTGAGCAAGACATGTTAACTTTCTTGGATGTCGGTTTCCTTAGGTGTATAATGAGAGAGATGAACTCGATGGACTTAAATATTCTGTCCACTATTGAGATTCTGTGACTGCAGGCTTGCTTTCAGAGCTGTAAGGGAGTAGTAGTTAAATGCTCTCAGGGAGTGACAGTGAAGTAAGATGGGAACCTGGAGGAAACACTGACCTCTAAGAGCTGTGAATACCTGAGGAAGAAGAGATCGTCGTGATAAGAGAAAACTCCATGCAGTATAAGGTACAGGGAGAATCTTTATTTTATTTGTTTGGATTAGAAACTCATTGAGTGGGTGAATAAATGTCAATAAATCTTCCTGAGTTACAGCACAGCCTAAGAAATTCTTGCCATTCCATGTAGAGCAATTTGACTATAGGACCTGACTTACCTGTAGGAGTCAACAGTATGACACCAGCTGTCCCCTGAGTAGCCTCTGTAGAGATCCCTCTGTCCACTTTAAGATATCTCAGATCCCCACTTTTTCTCCTGGAACACATCTGCTGCCTCTAGATTTCACATGTACAATCCATTCTGCCTCCATCTCAAATGACACTGGATTTCCCAAAATTAGGTAGACACACAAAGACTTCTTTGCTGATAATGACTCAGACTCTTCTAGAAGTGAATTTGAATATCTAAGAGAGCATCACAGTTGATGTTGTCCAGGAAGAGAGGAAGATAGTGTGCTAGACGGGGACTCCTGGAGACAGAAGTTGTTGTGTGACTGCTAATTAAGTTGCTATTTATGAAAATTTATTGAGCAACTGCTACTTCTTGGGCAAAATGTTGACCAAGTCCTCAAGGAATTTAAGTCTAATAAAAAACAAGGCAAAGAATAGTATTTTAGTCCAATATTGTAAGCGTTTACAATATGGCACCACACACACTTGGATTATGATGGGTGACTAGAGAGCATACCTAACTCTGCTGGTGGATGGGTGGGCTGGGAAGGAGTCAGAAAAAGCTCAATCAGAGGTGATTTATTAGAGTCACATGAATGGAGAAGGGAGGGATGTTTGTATCAATGAGAATAGGTGACTTGAAGCCTTCAAAATATAAAATAGCAAGAGATGTGTTTGAATTGTCCATGTATGTGTGTGTCATGTGATCAAAGAGTGGCTTGGTGGAAGTAAATAAGTACATTAAAATGTAAGATAAAACCGGAGGAGTATCCTATTAAGGGTTAATTTGTCCTTAGTGATCTATCCTGGGACCCTAACCCACCCAAGATGGTCTTATTTTTCTGAGAAATGTATCTAATATCCACCCAATCAATTTATGAAGGCGATTATGAGTGTAGCAGGGAGGTAAGGTGGGACTGTCTGTATAGCATATTTCCCACACATCTCCTGGCAAGAGGCCCTGACAAATAGCAACAATAAAAGCCTCACACCTTTTAGTCAATATGTTGTATAACGTGCCTGTGCACTCACTCAGTCATGTCTGACTGGTTGCAACTCCATCGACTGTAGCCTACCAGGCTCCCCTATCAGTGGATTTCTCCAGGCAAGAATACTGGAGAAGGTTGCCATTTCCTCCTCCAAGGTATCTTCCTGACCCAGGTTTCAAACCCACGTATCTCCTGCATTGGCAGGCAGATTCTTTACCACTGAGCCACCTGAGAAGCCCATTGTATAATAGAATGTATAATAGAAGTCCATCCATGTAAGTCCATCCATGTAAGTCCATCCATGGATGACTTGGGAATCATACTGCATTGCCAAAGATGGGGAGACTGATTCCCTTATCCAAACTAAAGTCTTTGTGTCAAGGGAGGCTTGGTAACAAGCTCTTGCAATTTTCTCTGGATTGTGCAATTATTGCTGCTTTTCTCCTCTCTTGGTTTTAATGGGTCAGAAATAGTCTGACTCCCAGGGCTTTGTAGGAAGGGGAAAAAAAAAACAGATTTAATGCTATTCTAAGTCTTTAGACACATTTACACATCCTCCATCTGCTTGGGAGGGAAAAAATTCGGATTTCAATAACAAAAATTGTACAGGTCTTCCTTGAGGCAACAGAAAATGCATGTGATAAGGGAATAGCCATGAAGTGCAAAGGCACGTTTAGGTCTTAGCGCTTATTGACTGGAGCTGCAAAGAAGATGTGAAGGATGTGTGAAAAATCCCATATAAAAGAGCTCTAGTAACATACATTGTGGATAAGAAAATGTGCTTCAAAGGAAATTCAACAATCACAAATGAACATGGGGGCAGAAAAGAAGGGGGGCTGAGGGAGGAGAAGTGTATGACAAGAATGAAGATAAGCAACAGTCTCTTGTTGGAAGCTTGGCTCAGAGAAACAATATTCTGTTCTGCAGTTATTGATATGTGTTGCATTCATTCAAAATATGATTTAAAATGCAAGAATCCTGAATTCGATCTGCTTCCACCACCACCACCCCCACCTTGCCACCAATAAGGCAGTTTTTGATTGTATAAGAACTGAAACCTGTAGTCATTGTGAAGTCTCATCAGGACAGCTGCAAATATGCAGTCCCAAGAGGAGGCTGGAGCCACAAAAGCCTGCAGCAGTTCCCAGTAGGGCTGGGGCAGGGCATGTTGTACCAACAGTCATATTTGGGGTAGAGATTAGATGGGAAGTACAGTAAATGTATATTACTGCTCATGAAGATCTTCTGGAATGAAGTACTAAATATGTTTTGGGTTGGTTTACAGCCAATCTGGTGGACTTGTGTGACACATTGTGAAATGTCACTTTTCTATTTAAACTCTGAAAGGGCACTGGCTTCACATGTTTACTAGTTGTCAGTTTCATGCTATTCTACAGCATAAGCCCCATCTGATGGTAGCATGTACTTTGTGTAGTGGCTATAAATATAACAGCCCTTAAAGTAGTCCCTGCCCAAATGTCTATAATGATCTTAAAGACGTTTCCAAAGTTCCTCTGTCCCTCTCCCCAATCACAGTGTTTATACCACAGGCCTGGAAGGTGTCAGGAATGATTGATTATGTGTTCCATCATTTTGGGGTGTGGATTTTTATGAGATTTTAACAATTGGGATTTATGTCAAACCAGAGAAATTTCCATTAGGCCACACCTTTGGCTTTGGGAAATATACTCTGAACCAAAAGACTGTCTTGGCCAGCAATCAGCCTCCACAGACACAGGCCACATCTTGCCTCCTTGCATGATAGGCTGCTTTCTAGACTAGAGCTCCCTTTCTCAGGACTTCCACTTGCTTCCTGCCACTGGTCCTGCTAGCACCCCCAGCATGACTCAGCCACTTTGTCCCCTTCAGCACTGACATAGTAACTGTTCCTGTCTCTCACACATCACCAAGCTGTGTAAGAGACAGAAACAGTTATGATCCCACTAGCAAATCTGGGGGCATATACCCCAGTTTACTTGGAATCTAGAAACTCTTGCAACAGGACACTGTCTGCACTGGCAGCTCAGTACTACATTTCTCTCTGCTGTGTGGACAAGACTAAAGCAAGTTTCCTGACCTTGAATCTATGTTTAACTCCAGTATTCTTGTCTGGAGAATTCCACAGGCAGAGGAGCCTGGTGGGCTATAATCCATGGGGTCACAAAGAGTTGGACTCGACTAAGTGACTAACAGTTTCATTTTCTTTCTCACTGTAGGCATTAGGATTTCTTTTTAAATAATATTTAATTCAAAAATATTTATTGTTCTCTTAAGATCAGGGATGGCATCACTGACTCAATGGACGTGAGTCTAAGTGAACTCTGGGAGAGGGTGATGGACAGGGAGGCCTGGCGTGCTGCAATTCATGGAGTCACAAAGAGTCGGACACGACTGAGCGACTGAACTGAACTGAACTGAACTGAATAGAGATCAGACATGGTTAGGGTTGTAACTATAACTGAGGCATGACTGCCATTTCTGAGGAGCTAACAATATAGTAGGGAAGAAGAGGGTACAGGTAGCTGCAATTCAAAGAGTGTTGCTATCAGTTTAGTGTCTTTAGAGAAAAATTCCTGATGGAAGAAACATAGAGAAGGGAGCCATAATTTCTGGCTGAGAGTATCACAGAAGTCTCTAGGGATGGCAGCTTTTGAGATAGACTTTGGAGGTTGGGTAGAATTTTAGGAGAAGAAACTGAAAAGAATTTATATTAAGATGGAAGAAACTAGGTAGACAAAGGCAAAAATAGAGGCTATATTTAGGTAACAATGATTGGGATATTTTGCTGGAGCTAGGGATGCACCCAGAGGAAATGAAATAAGAAAGATAAATTTGGAACATTTGTACTGAATGAAATATGCTGAGCCAGGGAGGAGCACTATCAATGCCTGAGTGCTAGGATGGATATTAGTGGTGCTGGGATGGATACGTGGTTCTTAACTGGAGGGGATTTTATCCCCCAGGGACATGTATATTGTCACCCTGCTTATTTAACTTATATGCAGAGTACATCATGAGAAACGCTGGACTGGAAGAAGCACAAGCTGGAATCAAGATTGCCGGGAGAAATATCAATAACCTCAGATATACAGATGACACCACCCTAATGGCAGAAAGTGAAGAACTAAATAGCCTCTTGATGAAAGTGAAAGAGGAGAGTGAAAAAGTTGGCTTAAAGCTCAACATTCAGAAAACGAAGATTATGGCATCCGGTCCCATCACTTCAGGGCAAATAGATGGGGAAACAGTGGAAACAGTGGCTGACTTTATTTTTCGGGGCTCCAAAATCACTGCAGATGGTGATTGCAGCCATGAAATTGAAAAACACTTACTCCTTGGAAGGAAAATTATGATCAACCTAGACAGCATATTAAAAAGCAGAGACATTACTTTGCCATCCGTCTAGTTAAGACTATGGTTTTTCCAGGAGTCATGTATGGATGTGAGAGTTGGACCATAAGGAAAGTTAAGCACTGAAGAATTGATGCTTTTGAACTGTGGTATTGGAGAAGATTCTCGAGAGTCCCTTGGACTGCAAGGAGATCCAACCAGTCTGTCCTAAAAGAGATCAGTCCTGAGTCTCTTGAAGGACTGATGTTGAAGCTGAAACTCCAATACTTTGGCCACCTGATGCAAAGAGCTGACTCATTTGAAAAACCCTGATGCTGGGAAAGATTGAGGGCAGGAGAAGGGGATGACAGAGGATGAGATGGTTGGATGGCATCACCAACTCATTGGACATGTGTTTGGGTAAACTCCAGGAGTTGGTGATGACAGGGAGGCCTGGCATGCTGTGGTTCATGGGGTCACAAAGAGTCAGACACAACTGAGCAACTGAACTGACACTGATTCTGAAGATACTTTTGATTGTTACAGTTGGGTGGAAAGAGGGAATAGAATCTAGTGGGTAGAGTTTAGGATGCTGCAAAAAGTCCTACAATGCTTCCTAGAACAAAGAATTACATGGCCCCATGTGTCAAGAGTGTTGAGGTTGAAGAACGCTGAGATGGAATGATGGGGGAGTTGACTGCTGGAAGTGGAAAAAAGAGTTAAGACCCTATTGAAAAGAAAGAGGATCTCAACAGGGTGGTAGCTATAAAAATACAAAAACAGAGGTAGCTATACCAAATATTTACAGGTAGAGTCAGCAAAAAAAAGGGGGGTGGGCAACAAATTGCCTGTGGTGAGGAAAAAGGAAAGAATAAAAAGAGAATCCAAAACTTTGAACTGATTTTTGTTGGAGAATGTTTAGGATCGTCACAGAAATGGAGGAGTCAGTGAGAAGAACTGGAAAAAAGCAATATGTCCTTTTGGCTAATGGCGTAGAATTCAAATGATGTAAATCTAGTTTCAAATCCCAACTTTTTCATTTACTAATTTGTGTAATAATAATTTCTCATTAGTGTCAGGTCACACTAAAAATCAGATCGTGTCCATAGAGCACATTGTCAAGCGTATAGTTTTACCCCATAAATGGAGCTATAATTTTGGTACTGCCGCTGTTGTTAAACATTGTTGTCCAGCCTGGAGAGATGTCAAATGCTGTTTGACAAAAATCTTAACCACATACCTGCCTTTCACTGAAACCAGTTCCTGGAAAAGTCAAAGCTGTTGGTTTCAGTGATTTGGAAAATATTTTGGCAGATCCCTTGTCTTACATGAAAATTCTACCATGTTCTTAGACTATAACAACAACATGGAAGTGGTCTTAGTGGTTTGTCTGTGGATTCTGGTGTAATTCTTGGCAATGACAAATCTAACTGAAGGAATGAAAATCAGGGGCTGTTGGAGAGACTTGAGATTACACTTGAATGGCCTAATGATGAAAGAAGACTCATTAAATTCATGGGCATTAAGTACTTGCTCTAAACAAACACACTGACAGAAATAGCACTCACCGTTAATAACAAAGTATAACAATTTAATCATAAATATTTTGTGGTGTTCAATGAGAAGCAAAGACAGCACTTAAAATCATATGAAAAGTAATTGGACTTGACTTCACGCTTTTAAAATATAATACACTTGAAAGTTTTTCTTTGATGTAAAAATTTTGCTATATTAAAATATATTGCTATGTTAAAATCACCTGTTATTTGAAATATGTATTTTTCTCTTGCTAGTTGACTATTATTTTTCAAGAAAAATGTGCTTTCATTTTCTTTTTTTTAATTTTTAATGACATGTAGTTGGTTTACAATGTTGTGCTTGTTTCTGCTGTACAACAAAGTGACTCAGTTATACACATATACACATTCTTTTTTAAATTATTTTCCTTTATTCCTTTTTTTTTCTAATTTGAAGAGATTGGATGTAATTCCCTATACTATATAATATGGCCTTGTTGTTTATCCATTCTAAATGTAATAGTTTGCATTTACTAACCCCAAACTCCCAGTTCATCCCCCGCTTTCCCTTGACAACTACAAGTCTGTTCTCTGTCTGTGAGTCTGCTTCTGTTTTGTAGACAGGTTCATTTGTGTCATATTTTAGATTCCACATATAAGTGATATGGTATTTGCCTTTTTCTTTCTGACTTACTTCACTTAGTATGATAATCTTTAATTGTATCCATGTTGCTGCAAATAGCATTATTTCATTTTTTATGGCTGAATAGTATTCCATTGCATGTATGTACAACATCTCTTCTTTATCCACTCATCTGTCAATGGGCATTTAGGTTGTTTTAATGTCTTGGCTATTGTGAATAGCCCTGCTGTGAACATAGCGGTGCATGTATTTTTTTGAATTATAGTTTGTCCCAGCTGTATCCCCAAGAGTAGGATTGCTGGGTCATATGGTAGTCCTACTTTTTAGTTTTCTGAAGTACCTCCATACTGTTTTCCATAGCGGTTGCACCAACTTACATTCCCACAGACAGTGTAGGAGGGTTCCCTTTTCTCAACAGCCTCTTCAGCATTTGTCATTTATAGACTTTTTAATGATGACCATTCTGAATGGTGTGAGGTGGTACCTCATGGTAGTTTTGATTTGCATTTCTCTGATAATTAGGATTTCCCAGGTGGCACAGTGAGTAAAATATCCAGCTGAAGTGCCGGACACACAGGAGGTGTAGGTTCATTTCCTGGGTTGTGAAGATCCTCTAGAGGAAAAAATGCAACCCACAGCAGTACTCTTACCTGGACAATCCCAGAGGAAACTGACAGGCTGTAGTCCATGTGCCGATTGGCCATCTGGATGATTTATTTGGAGCAATGTCTCTAAATGTCTTCTGTCCATTTTTCAATTGGGTTTTGATATTGTTATGGTTGAGTTGTATGAGCTATTTGTATATTTTGGAGATTAAACTCTTGTCTGTCACATCATTTGCAAATATTTTCTCCCATTCTGTAGGTTGCCTTTTCTTTCTTTCTTTTTTTTTTTTTTTATGGTTTCCTTTGCTGTGCAAAGGCTTGTAAGTTTGATTAGGTCTCATTTGTTTATTTTTGTTCTTATTACTATTGCCTTGGGACACTGACCTAAGAAAATATTGGTACAATTTATGTCAGAGAATATTGTGCTCTCCTCTAGGAGTTTTATGGTGTCATGTCTCTTATTTATGCCTTTTGCACAATATGTTTGAGAGGAAAAATATGTTTCATGAATGGAAACTTCTAGAATATACCTTTGAGGGTTTTATAGGTGCCCCATCACAGTGACCTGTGAATAGTGGAAGTGTTTTCACCAGATATAATGATTATGATAATATTCAGACTTTTAAGAGTGTTTGTATTCAATGGCCTTTTTTTTTTTCAAAATCTGAATTTGTTCCATCATATTGATGGCAAATTCTTCTGTCATCATTTGCCAAGATTTTATGCATGTTGGTTGTATTGTAGAGTGTCTTTATATTAATATTTTTAGGGGGCTTCCCTAGTGGCTCAGTTGGTAAAGAATCTGCAATGCAGAGGACCTTGGTTTGGTCCCTGGCTTGTAAAGATCCCCTGGAGAAGGGAATGGCAAACCACTCCAGTATTCTTGCCTGGAGAATTCCATGGATAGAGGGGTGTCCATGTTGGGCAACTGTCCATGGGTTTGCAAAGAGTTGGACACAACTGAGCAACTAACACTTTCACTTTCACACAAAAATGGATGTTTAGTATATTAAAACAGGGGGATTATCAAAGAAGAAAAAATCCAGAAGAAAAGAAATAGGTGAGATAGAGCATCAATGCTCACAAGAAGTGCTTCGTAGAGGGAAAGAGTAGGTAAGAGGAAAACAAATACCTAAGTGGTTGTGTACAAGTTCTTATTCTCTTGAAGACAGACCAGATTCTTCTCAAGGTGTTGAGGACAGTCCACAGATCCTTTCAGTTTTTCTAAGAACAATGTTCCCCTCTTCATTTTCATCATCTCTTAGTAGTCATTGTGATATATGTGTGTGTAACTGTTTATAGGTACCCACTGCTTTCTGAAAGTTCACTTTATGCCACTTGTGTACATGCTAAGTTGTTTCAGTCATGTCTGACTCTTTGCAACCCACAGGACTATAGTCTGCCAGTCTACTTTGTCCGTGGGATTCTCCAGGCAAGAATACTGGAATGGGTTGCCATGCCCTTCTCCAGCGGATCTTCCCGACCCAGGGATTGAACCCATCTCTCTTACGTCTCCTGCATTGGCAGGCATGTTCTTTACTATTAGCGCCACCTGGGAAGCCCTATGTCACTTGGCTTTTAACAAAGACCTATGTTAGTACTCATTTTTGCTATCCAAAAGCTAGCCAGAGGGAATTTTCACTTTATGAAAAAAGGGAAAACGTGAAAATAGCATTCAGTCATTGTTTTGCAGGTAGTCATTATAGAGGCAGTACACACCCAAAGCTTCTTTCTGGAACTACACTTAGCATCTCAGCCTTAAGCCACCTCAGCTTTGAACTGTGTCTGTGAGCATCTGTGCTTTATCTCAATTTACTTTATGCATCTGTTAGCAGAATGGATCCTAAGGTAATTGATTCTTTGCTTTTCACCATTTCACTTATGAAAGCATTCATAGGAATGCTCTACTTTTGGAAAGCAGGGAAAACCTGTAATTCTTTAATGTTTAATTGAGCACAGAGAGTTCTTGGAAAGGTATGACTTGAAGTCATGACTAAATTAGTAGTTTTCTCATCTTTTTCACAGTTACAGAAAAATGTATAAACAAACAGAGATACTTTTTTTTTTGCCACATAAACAATCCTTAACCATGGAACTAACGTTTGCCAAAGAAGACTCTTACTGAGAATTTGGGAAATATTGTTCAGCCATTTCTTCCTAAAAATCTTCTACAGAAGGTGACACATTCTTTTTGTTACAAAACATCATTTCTTTGCAAAGCCAATGATGCATTCAATACTGTGCACAATGTGACACATAATTTATAGTCAACCAATTTTTTAACAAATTAATTAATTCAAAATTAGGCTTGTAGAGTTGTCAAGACAGGCATCTCCCAATATTTTAAGCCCCCCATGAAAACAGTTCTCGGTTGTATACTCACATAGTTGAGAATCTAAATATGCATATGTATGCACATTTATGCATATGTATTCCTATAGTTATATGCATGCACACACATATTCTGGACTTTTTTTGAAAGCTTTATGTGTGATGATATACTGTATATAAAGTGTGTCTTTATGTTGCTACCCATTCAAGGCATGTATATTGACTGTACATATGTTGCACCATATGGCAGAACTTCAATGCCTATCTCTCAGCTTTATTCTTAGAGTCAGTAAAGAGATGCCTCCAGAGATAAGACAGCTTTAAAATAGGTCAGAGACCTCCAGAATCAGTTTTTTCAATGGTAAATCACATCATGGGGAAAAAGCTGAAAGTGGGAAATACCCTTGCTAATAAGCTAGCTTTCACAAGCAAAGTCAGGCTGCTGAGATTCTTTCTCCTGACATACTGCTTTTGCAAATACGTTTCTTACAGCTTCTTACCTTGGCTGATACAGCCCAAGCACTGATCATTTTAAATATCTAAAATCATTGAAGATATAAATTTGAAGGGTCCACAGAGCCCTAGTTTTAGTAGCAACATAACATTAGGCAAATAGATTGAATAGATGGCATATTTTGTCTTCAATACAAGCATAGAGAAAAGTGTGTGTATGGCTATGTTAATGTTATTCTAGTTCATACTTCAAGAAAACCAAGTTGTGAAAAACTCATGTTAAGTGACCCCCTAGTGATTCATTTCTTAAACTAATCATTTAGCATGATAATATTGTCACTGCTGATAATTTGCTGCAAGTTTTCATTCCATTTCAAAACCATGTTACTATGTAGATATTACTATCTTGATTTCATAGATGATTAAACTAAAGCTGAGGAATGTTAGAAATTACCTAAGCTCACTCAAGTAGTAATAGGCAGGGATAGCATTTAATAAATATTTTTAATAAACAAATGAATGAAATAATAAAATTGTTTAGTTTATTTTAGTCTTAAGCCTAATATCCTTTGGGTGCATTATACTGATAATAAATGATATAACTTCCCTTCCTTATGCTAATAACAGGAAAAGGAATTGCCAATTTTAAGGGCCCATTACAAATTTCAAGGCCTGGCTTTTGATAGATCTTTGGCTTACATGATCTTATCAGGTATTAAAAACTGCCATGCAGGAGAGACAAAGGGTCCTCAGTTTATAGGTGAGAAAAATATAGCTCCCCAAAGTTTACATTTTAGTCTAAGCTTACACAGCTGGGAAGTGAATTCTATAAATCTTATCAAACTACTGTCTGTCTTATTCCAATCAGCTTTTTAGTGCTGATTCATTCATCCATATGAATAACAATTAAGGAGCCACAAACATTTAAGGAAAGTGTCTAAAATGGAAGTGACGCTAAAACAGATGTATAGAACAAATAAACTCAGAGGAAAGAAATTTTAATTAAGAAAAATTTCTTCTATACATATATATTCTATAACATCAGGGATGCTTTTTGTTTGAATTTTTGTTGGTGAAATAGGTGTCATCCAAGGTGTCCCTGTAGAAAGGACCTGAGAGAAGGATCCAGAAAGTATAACCTGTGTCCAGACCTATACTGTATGCCTACTTTGTATAGACTTGTTCTGTAAGTTTCCAGATCTTTTGCCATCAAAGAACCTAATTTAATCACATCCTCTAACTGTGATTTTTTTGTATATTTTCATCAATACCTCCATTCAATTATGGAGGTAAATTTTGGAAAAAAATGCTGGAGATATACATTTAGAAAATATAAGAATCAGGAGTAAGAATGAATAGATTGGGTCTGTTGTAACTTTCATACTTGTTAGAAAAATAAAGTTGAAAAATTATCCTCAAAAATGAGGATGAGTATGAAATGAGTATGAAAGTGGGGCAACCCAAGACGGGCGGGTCATGGTGGAGAGATCTGACAGAATGTGGTCCACTGGAGAAGGGAATGGCAAACCACTTCAGTATTCTTGCCTTGAGAACCCCACGAACAGTATGAAAAGGCAAAATGATAGGATACTGAAAGAGAAACTCCCCAGGTCAGTAGGTGCCCAATATGCTACTGGAGATCAGTGGAGAAATAACTCCAGAAAGAATGAAGGGATGGAGCAAAAGCAAAAACAATACCCAGTTGTGGGTGTGACTGGTGATAGAAGCAAGGTCCGATGCTGTAAAGTGCAATATTGCATAGGAACCTGGAATGTCAGGTCCATGAATCAAGGCAAATTGGAAGTGGTCAAACAAGAGATGGCAAGAGTGAATGTCGACATTCTAGGAATCAGCGAACTGAAATGGACTGGAATGTGTGAATTTAACTCAGATGACCATTATATCTACTACTGCGGGCAGGAATCCCTCAGAAGAAATGGAGTAGCCATCATGGTCAACAAAAGAGTCCAAAATGCAGTACTTGGATGCAATCTCAAAAATAACAGAATGATCTGTTTGTTTGAAGGCAAACCATTCAATATCACAGTAATCTAAGTCTATGCCCAAACCAGTAACACTGAAGAAGCTGAAGTTGAACAGTTCTATGAAGACCTACAAGACCTTTTAGAACTAACACCCAAAAAATATGTCCTTTTCATTATAGGGACTGGAATGCAAAAGTAGGAAGTCAAGAAACACCTGGAGTAACAGGCAAATTTGGCCTTGGAATATGGAATGAAGCAGGGCAAAAACTGATAGAGTTTTGCCAAGAAAATGCACTGGTCATAACAAACACCCTCTTCCAACAACACAAGAGAAGTCTCTATACATGGACATCACCAGATGATCAACACCGAAATCAGATTGATTATATTCTTTGCAGCCAAAGATGGAGAAGTTCTATACAGTCAGCAAAAACAAGACCAGGAGCTGACTGTGGCTCAGACCATGAACTTCTTATTGCCAAATTCAGACTTAAATTGAAGAAAGTAGGTAAAACCACTAGACCATTCAGGTATAACCTAAATCAAATCCCTTATGATTATACAGTGGAAGTAAGAAATAGATTTAAGGGCCTAGATCTGATAGATAGAGTGCCTGATGAACTATGGAATGAGGTTCATGACATTGTACAGGAGACAGGGATCAAGACCATCCCCAAGGAAAAAAAATTCAAAAAAGCAAAATGACTGTCTGGGGAGGCCTTACAAATAGCTGTGAAAAGAAGAGAAGTGAAAAGCAAAGGAGAAAAGGAAAGATATAAGCATCTGAACGCAGAGTTCCAAAGAATAGCAAGAAGAGATAAGAAAGCCTTCTTCAGTGATCAGTGCAAAGAAATAGAGGAAAACAACAGAATGGGAAAGACTAGAGATCTCTTCAAGGAAATTAGAGATACCAAGGGAATATTTCATGCAAAGATGGGCTCGATAAAGGACAGAAATGGTATGGACCTAACAGAAGCAGAAGATATTAAGACAAGATGGCAAGAATACACAGAACTGTACAAAAAAGATCTTCATGACCCAGATAATCACAATGGTGTGATCACTGACCTAGAGCCAGACATCCTGGAATGTGAAGTCAAGTGGGCCTTAGAAAGCATCACTACGAACAAAGCTAGTGGAGGTGATAGAATTCCAGTTGAGCTATTCCAAATCCTGAAAGATGATGCCGTGAAAGTGCTGCACTCAATATGCCAGCAAATTTGGAAAAGTCAGCAGTGGCCACAGGACTGGAAAAGGTCAGTTTTCATTCCGATCCCAAAGAAAGGCAATGCCAAAGAATGCTCAAACTACTGCACAACTGCACTCATCTCACACGCCAGTAAAGTAATGCTCAAAATTCTCCAAGCCAGGCTTCAGCAATACGTGAACCATGAACTTCCTGATGTTCAAGCTGGTTTTAGAAAAGGCAGAGGAACCACAGATCAAATTGCCAACATCCGCTGGATCATGGAAAAAGCAAGAGAGTTCCAGAAAAACATCTATTTCTGCTTTATTGACTATGCCAAAGCCTTTGACTGTGTGGATCACAATAAACTGTGGAAAATTCTGAAGGAGATGGGAATACCAGACCACCTGAGCTGCCTCTTGAGAAATTTGTATGCAGGTCAGGAAGCAACAGTTAGAACTGGACATGGAACAACAGACTGGTTCCAAATAGGAAAAGGAGTACGTCAAGACTGTATATTGTCACCCTGCTTATTTAACTTATATGCAGAGTACATCATGAGAAACGCTGGGCTGGAAGAAGCACAAGCTGGAATCAAGATGGCCGGGAGAAATATCAATAACCTCAGATATGCAGATGACACAACCCTTATGGCAGAAAGTAAAGAGGAGCTAGAAAGCCTCTTGATGAAAGTGAAAGTGGAGAGTGAAAAAGTTGGCTTAAAACTCAACATTCAGAAAACGAAGATCATGGCATCCGGTCCCATCACTTCATGGGAAATAGATGGGGAAACAGTGGAAACAGTGGCAGACTTTATTTTTCGGGGCTCCAAAATCATTGCAGATGGTGACTGCAGCCATGAAATTAAAAGACGCTTACTCCTTGGAAGGAAATTTATGATCAACCTAGATAGCATATTCAAAAGCAGAGACATTACTTTGCCAACAAAGGTTCGTCTAGTCAAGGCTATGGTTTTTCCTGTGGTCATGTATGGATGTGAGAGTTGGACTGTGAAGAAGGCTAAGCGCCGAAGAATTGATGCTTTTGAACTGTGGTGTTGGAGAAGACTCTTGAGAGTGCCTTGGACTGCAAGGAGATCCAACCAGTCCATTCTGAAGGAGATCAGCCCTGGGATTTCTTTGGAAGGAATGATGCTAAAGCTGAAACTCCAATACTTTGGCCACCTCATGCAAAGAGTTGACTCATTGGAAAAGACTCTGATGCTGGGAGGGATTTGGGGCAGGAGGAGAAGGGGACGCCAGAGCATGAGATGGCTGGATGGCATCACTGACTCGATGGACGTGAGTCTGAGTGAACTCCGGGAGCTTGTGATGGACAGGGAGGCCTGGCGTGCTGCGATTCATGGGGTCGCAAAGAGTCGGACACAACTGAGCGACTGATCTGATCTGATCCAAAAAACTATTCAAAAATTCCCCACAAATGATAAATATGCATTTCTATATTGAAAAGACTCATTAAAATATTGTCTCTGAAATATTGGTGGAAATAAAAACAGCAACAAGATGCATCATCATAGAATTCACAGAATTTCGGGCATTGAAGAAAGAATTTGAAAAGCCATCAGCAGGAATAACACAAGTCACATGGGAAAGACTAGGAATCAAAATAGTCATATTTCTCAATGATAATTAGGAGGTCAAAGGAAATGAAGATACAGTTCAAAATTCTGAGGAGAAAATTATTTCTAATTTAGAATTCTATGCACATTAAAATATGAAAGATGTGGCTAGAACAAAGTCATTTGAAGAACCTATGTGATATCAAAAAATTTAAGTTCAATGCACTTTTTCTACGCAAACTATTGAAAGGATGATATAAAGCAAGAAAGACATGGGATTCAGGAAGGAAAGAATTCAGCCTAGGAGAGAAGTACAAGGGAATATGAGGAGGATGACTGTGCAGCAGATGTAGAAAGAAGCATGTCCAGATTAAAGCAAGAATATGAAAATGCCTAGGAGTAATATCTTTAAGAAAACAAAGGGAACTGACCACCTGATGTAAGACCAAGGGTTATCACACTATGGCTGAGGCCAAATCTGGCTCCCTGCTTGTTTTTTTAAATAAAGTTTTATTGAACTATCCCCATGCCCATTCATATACGTTGCTACAGAGTTAGAGTTGAGAAGTTGCAGCAGAGACCATATGGCCCACAAAGCATAAACTGCTTACTCTCTGGCCCTTTACAGAAAACAATTTCCTGTTCCTGATTAGATTATCGAAAAAACTTTTACACTCTTAGAGTGTGTTAATGATAGATATTTGGAAAACCAAGAAGAAAAAGGAGAACAGTTTTTAACACTAGAAAAAATAACAAGCTGAACCACAAAGGTACTATGGCTATTTGTTTAAAATTGTGACATATTTATAATAAAATTGTGTATAGTTGTATCTTGATATGGAAAGAAGCTGAAATCCTTATATCCCTCAGAGGACACTGAAAGATAGTCTCTAAAATAGAAAAATAAATAAATAAGGAAGTGAGAACATTATTTACCTCCAGAGAAATATGGAGGTTAATTTTAGGAGAAGATGTGGAAAATATACATTTAGAAAACTTAGGAATCTGGGGTGAGAAAGAGTAGGTCAGCAGACACCTGTTTTGTAGTATTTTTGAGTATGTAAATCAAACTGTTCAAAATAAAAATCAAATTAAAAGTATGGCAAATTACATTAGACAATCATTAAAATACACAGAACCTCAATAATGATGAATTATTTGAATCATGGTATGCAATTTGTTTTAGCAAACATTTATATTTGAAGGGTCCCTCTCATAAAAAGAAAACAAAGAACAGAAAGCATTGCTGAGGGTTTAAGTTACAGTTGAAATGACACAGTTAACCTGAAGAATCCCCTTGTTGACAGTGTTCAATCCAACACGAGCTCCCCTATACACATATTCTAATATATGGTGAAATTTTAGTCTCGTATCTCTCAATATTTCCATCAGAGTCACCAAGGAGCCATTTTGCAGGAGGATCTACTAAAATGGGACAGGGACTTGGTGGCTAGGAATTAATTCATTTTTTTTAATCATGGAAAAACATATGCTTCAGTATTCTGTAAACAAACAAAAACAATTTTCATACTTTGAATATATTAAGCAAGTATCTAAGTAACTTGGCAATTTTTATATTTTGAGAATATTACATTTGTATTTTCTTCTATATCTTTTTATATTTTTGGTTTATGCAGCCAATATCATGATTGGAGAGCAGGACCATTCATTTTAGTTTATTTGGTTTCAAAAAGTAAAAATGGCTACATTAAAGCATAAATACATTAGACTCATCACAGGTGAAAATTAGTCACCATCATCTGCCAGGTTCATTTTTTACAGTGAACCTGGTAGACAGGAAATCAGATATAAAGAACTGTGAATCTTTCTGTGTGAAGAATGTACATTTGGAAATGTACATTTGTGTGTGTGTGTGTGTATAAACCTACATTCATGTATATACATATATATGCACATACATATGTATATGTATATATACTCAGTGTGTGGGGAGGAGTTTCTAAGAAAAAGATTTGACTCAATAGCTTCTTCTACTGAAATATGCCACTCTTAGTTTCTCTTAAAACTGTTTAAGCAATAAATCAATATGCAGATAAAAATAACAAATAAGTGAAATTGGAATTTCTTTTTCTAAACCCCACATGCAGTCGATCTAATGCTATGAACTTACTAGGTAGAACACAAGTCTATTTTGGAGTGCCCGAAGGACTTTTAAAAGTTCAGAACATTACCTGGCTTTTTACATGTGTTGTGTTTAGACTTTGTTATGCTGGTGAAATATCTTTGTAGCACAACAAACCCCAGCAGTTTGTTCTGAAATCTGCAGAGTGGATCACAAAACTGTTAACCAGGGCAAATGCTGGTCTTGCTTCTTATCTTGTTCCACACTTCCAAAGGACTCATCCAAGCGTTGATTTCTAGGGACCATTTGCTCCATGTTAGCTTTTTTTCCTTTCTTGACACAGCAAACCAAAAGGGAGCCCCATATATAATATTCTAGACTTGCTCACCTGGCTCGGAGAGGATCTGCCATTCATAAACTGACCAGTTTGTGAACCAATTTGAGGGACTGTCTCTGTCTTCTGTGCACAGATGTGGACAGCAAGCTACGAAGCATTCTGTATCTTTTTACTCACAATCAATTACAAAGGACAGATTTTTTTTTTTTAACCAAAATTCCTTAAGTTCTCTGCATGATTTGCTGTCATTTTTCAGGGGCTAAAGTGAAATAAGTGTGTCACCTAATAACTGCTCGTGTAACGGCATTATGAACTCAGAGACGTGATAGTCAGTCAGGCGGGATCGCACTTTTGCCTTATCATAGGGAAGACTAGATAAAAAGTAGGAGGAATGTATTTGCCAATATAATCCACACTCTCAAATACCCTTGTTTACTTAAACTCTGTAGGTGTATACTCAATGGAGGGCATAAAAAAGACATTTACAGAGCTCGTTGAAAGCTGGCTTTCGGCAGCTCTTGCCACAGCAGAAGGAGCATATTAATCACGTTGGTGATCGTAATGCTTCCTGCACAGGGACAGTGGATGGGTTTGACTGAACTCCAGGGTAAATAGCAGAAAATATTACGCTTGCTGGAGACTTAGCTGCAAGCCTGTTCCCTGCTCCAGTGTGGAAGGAGTTTTGGAGTCCTACCTGAAGCTTTGTTTACCTGGGGTATATAATGGGAAATTCCAGCTCAATAACTGTTGATTCAGTCAAGCAACAGGCCTGACATTCTAGTCAACCAGTTGTTTATTGGGTATTCATAGTGTGTGAGAATGAATGATTCTTGTATAGTGGATTACAGCAAATGTCTGTTCTAAATTTTTAAGTCCTTTGTACCTTGTAGCATTCAGGGTGGTTGCCAAAATAGCAGTGTCCACCCAAGGCAAGTATCCCACCTTAACAATGTATGTGATTTTTACTTTGGAAATTTAGGAGAGCAGCAAAAGGCCACTTGGAGAATGAAACCCACAGTATGAAACTGTCTAACAACCACTCTTTACTGATGAGAAACGTAGACATAAATAATTTGCCTTAAGTTTCAGATTATGCAAGATGCGGTTTGTGTTAACCAAGTGTCCTCCATGTTTAGGAGCTGGAGAAGCTCTGACACCAGGGTAATGAGAGAATCTCTGGTCCCAGTGCCCATCCTGGCTTCATCTAAATCCACCTCTAAAGCCATCCTGGTTCTCCTATGGCTCTGTGTTTAACCATTTTACCTGCTTCTGTGTCACACTTTGGACAAGATTGGACAGGGCCATTGGCAAAATTAGGAAGATGCCTACTCCTTCTGTCAGTAATGGCTTGGAGCAAAGAGCTTTCTGCTTCATTGACACCAAGCCTTGCAAATGAATTTCTGATGCAATCATAAGTTCTGTTCCTAACTGAGAATCCATGTAAAATTGAAAGGGCAAAGGAAAAGTGGTTTATGTACCTTCAAATGCCAGGAACTGTTACTGCTCTTGGAATGAGTCTGTTATCTGTTTTCTTGTGGTAATGAGTTATCTACCTCATTACACATGCTCATTAAGTCTTTGGTCAATGATTGAATGAATGAATGTTTCTTAGAAAATGACTCATTTCCTTTTTGGCTGTATTCTCTTTTTAAAATATATTTCTTGTTTTTAATTGGAGGACAATTGCTTTACAATGTTGTGTTGGTTTCTGCGAAACAGTGGCATGAATCAGCCATAAGTATTCGTGTATCCCCTCCCTCTTGAGCCTCTCATGTATTCTCTTTCAATATAGATTATTTCCAGTGCTATCTAAGATTGAGACAAAAGACTTCATCCTGGGGCTGCCTGTTTAGGCCTCTACTGTTTGTACATTCCAGGCTCTCCTGGTGGCTCAGATGGTAAAGAATCGGCTGGCAATGTGGAAGACCTGGTTCGATCCCTGGTTGGAAAGATCCCCTGGAGGAGGGCATGGTAACCCACTCCAGTATTCTTGCCTGGAGATTCCCCATGGACAGAGGATCCTGGTGGGCTACAGTCCTTGGGATCACAAAGACATGACTTTGCGACTGACATGACTGAGCGACTAAGCACACAAGCACATTTATACATTCCATGCTTACTTCTTTCAGTTATACATAAACCTTATGCTGGATAACGTGAGGGATATAAGTGAAAAGTCTAAACCATCATCTTTGGCAAGAATCTCAAGAACACACAGTGGGAAAGGATAGTCTATTTAGTAAATGATTTTGGAAAAACTGGAGATCCATATGCAGAAGAATGAAAGTGGACTCGTATCTTATACCACTCACAGAAATAACTCGAAATGGATTACAACTTAAATGTGAAACCTGAAACTGTAAAACTAGAAGAAAATGGGGGAAAGATCATTGATGTTGATTGGTCTTGGCAACTTTTTTTTTTTTTAATATTGCACCAAAAGCACAAATCATAAAAGCAAAAATAAATAAGTGGAACATATTAAACTAAAAAGCTTCTGCACAGCAAAGAAACAGTTAATAAAATGAAAAAGTAACCAATGGAAAGGGAGAAATACTTGTAAACCATATATCTGACAAGAGTTAAGTGTGAGAGCATTTTAATGAAAAATGTGTAAAGGTTTATTTTGCAGTGGTACACAGAGTAGATGGAATGAGAGAGCTCCAGAAAGCAGGACAGCAAATTAGGTGGCCTCTGTTGAATGGGCCTTGCCTGGGGAGGAAGCTTTGGAGCTGGAAAGAGAATGCTTGTTCCAGTTAGGCATTCTGATAGGTCTGATTCTCTTGGCATTTTGCAAATATTCTCTATCAACCTTTTCCCTGCTAAAAGACTGGCGACCTTTCAACAATCTCAGGTTATCAGACGGTAATCCCTTTTCTTCCAATGTTTTTATGCATCATACATCTACTGAATTGTTCCATTAAATGCCTATCTCTAATCATGAAATTTATATGCAGAATGCACTTATCTCATCTGGAAGGAACTCTGAGGGCTAGAGTGAGCACTTAGGAAGTTCAGCAATCATAAGCTTTAAGAATTATGTTTAGTTGCACTAGGCAGATTTGAGTGCACTTCTAGAATACAGCTTAAATCTTCACCCTTAGACTAAGATATACCCTCCTCAAACCTTGTGCCTAGCAAGCAATCTCAGATCTGAGGTTCCCTGGATGACAATAAGCCAAAGCACCTAACAGATAATCAGAGGATGTGGAAGGAGGTGCTGAAAATGCTCTCTTTCTGGCTCAGGTACCTTGAGTTAGCTCAACATGCAGCCATTTTCACCACTGGGCCTAAAAAGGGATTTTGAGTCTGTTATACTATAATTCCAGCTTGGCCTTATAAAATGCTTTGTTTTAAGCCTGCTTGAAAGCTGCACAGTGCAAACAGATTATTCATTTGCTATCTGTACCCCACTGAATTTTCCTTTGAGAAGAGTGCTGGTTTGGCCTTCTGTGGGGTGTTCCTTTTTTCATAAATAAAAGGCACAAGGAAAGACATGTGGCTACCTGACAGTATGAAAAGTGCCCCAGGTGGATTCTGCAGATGAGCGAGAAATGACAGGTGAACACTGTCTTAAAGTCACCCCAGGGGATTCTCTGTCTGATGTGAGGGAAACAGCAGGGTCCATCCTTTCTGATTTAGTCTTTGACAGGCTGCTTTTCTGACAGTGGCTACAAATGTACTAAGTGCTGGATTGGGAAAAGGATAATGGCTGAAGGGCACCATTTACCAATGGCAGGGGAAAGAAGGGAATCTGAGGAGCTAAGGAGATGAAATATGGGAGAGGTTAAATTAGGAAAATCTCTCAAAAAGCAGACCTGCACTTACCTTTGCAAAGATCAGAAACTTTATCCTGATGATCATATGTTTGGAATGAATGGAGAGTGGATTGTTGTGCATCTCTATAGATACGGTTTTAGTTAAGAAGTAACCTACTCTTGCAGATATGAACTTTAGGGTTCTAACAATGGGAGTTAATACGCCTGTAGTAGTTTGGCAAACAACCTGTGAGTATGTATGTTTTTAAACTATTTAATTCTACCTGTGGAGAAGTAAGAATATAAGAATCAAGATTCTTCTCCAAATGCTCAGGAAAAATGATGGGCCACTCCAAGGAAGTGTAGGAATAGAATTTGACACAATTGTTAGAAACTCATACACATGGACTGCCTACCTCAACAAGAAACATTCTCAGGACAGAAATATAGACTTCAAAGTAGCAATGGAAAGACAGCTATAGCTCTAATTTGTATCTAATTTATTTTTAAGGACAATCTAGAGAAAGCAAAAGAACAGATTCACCCTTGTGATTGTGTTATGTCAAGATTGAGACACAGTTCCTGTTGTGTGTGTGTGTGTTTTTCTACAGATATAAAAACATTTTTTTCCCTCAAAACTCAAAGTTACCTTGATATCTTGAATGAATTTATTTACCCCAGGGTGCATAGTTTATTCTTAGAAAACAATGCATACTTAGGTTTCTTCAACATAGCTATCAGCTAGCTTGCTATTTTATTGGACTTTTTTTTTCCTTATAGGTTTCCTTCAAATGGGAATCAGTGAGCTAGATGATGTATTTAAGTGCACAGCCAGCAGATGGTCAGGCTGAGATGAGAACATATGGTTGAATATATCGTTTGGTTCAATCTTCCATTGGCACAGAAGGTGTATTTGTCTTAATATTCTCCTTTAGCACCTGGATAAAGAAGGTAAAAGATTTCCTTTAATTCCAGGAAATATCTGTAGTCATCATTAGAAGCATGTTACTATTTTCTATCTAAAAACGATGAGTTGGGCATTTAAAAAAAAAAAAACCCACAAAGAAAATCTGACAATGGCTTTTTTCCTTCTTTTAAAAATCAACTTTATTGAGGTATACTTTTGATATAATAAGACTTATTCATTTAAATATTTCAATTTCAAGGAATTTTGACAAATGTGTGGCCATATAACCACCTCTAAAGTCAAAGTAAGAAACGTCTATTATCCCAAGAAATTCTTTTATTCCCCTTTTCAATTAATGCCTTCCTGTTATTTTATCCTCTTGTTAACCAATGACATTATAGTTTTGCCTTTTTTGGAATTTTATATGAAAAAAAATTATACCATATGTAGTCTTTTAAATCTGACTTCTTTCACAGAGCACAATGTTTTTGAGATCCATCCCTGTTGTCACTTTTTATTGCTGGGTAATTTTCCATTGTAGTTTGTTTATACATTCACAAATTGATGGACATTTGGGTTGTTTCCAGCTTGATACTCTAGTGAATATGCCTGATATGGACATTCATTTACAAATATTTGTGACTAAATTTTCTTTTTCAGTTCCCTGTAAATATGTAGGAGTGAACTTGCTAGATTACATCAAATGCCTTTTTTTTTCTTTTTGGTTTTTAGGATTTTTTAAAAAACCATTCTAAAATAAACAAGTCATTAATCATGCAACTACATGCTATATTTACCATGCAACTAAATATATATATATATATATATAGCATACATATATTTTATACACATATATTTATAAAATAAAAAACCCTTCAGTTCGGTTCAGTCGGTCAGTAGTGTCCAACTCTTTGAGGCCCCATGAATCGCAGCACGCCAGGCCTCCCTGTCCATCACCAACTCCCAGAGTTCACTCAGACTCACGTCCATCGAGTCAGTGATGCCATCAGCCATCTCATCCTCTGTCATCCCCTTCTCCTCCTGCCCCCAATCCCTCCCAGCATCAGAGTCTTTTCCAATGAGTCAACTCTTTGCATGAGGTGGCCAAAGTATTGGAGTTTCAGCTTTAGCATCATTCCTTCCAAAGAAATCCCAGGGCTGATCTCCTTCAGAATGGACTGGTTGGATCTCCTTGCAGTCCAAGGCACTCTCAAGAGTCTTCTCCAACACCACAGTTCAAAAGCAACAATTCTTCTGCGCTCAGCCTTCTTCACAGTCCAACTCTCACATCCGTACATGACCACAGGAAAAACCATAGCCTTGACTAGACGGACATTTGTTGGCAAAGTAATGTCTCTGCTTTTGAATATGCTATTTGGTTGGTCATAACTTTCCTTCCAAAGAGTAAGCGTCTTTGAATTTCATGGCTGCAGTCACCATCTGCAGTGATTTTGGAGCCCCAAAAAATAAAGTCTGACACTGTTTCCCCATCTATTTGCCATGAAGTGATGGGACCGGATGCCATGATCTTTGTTTTCTGAATGTTGAGCTTTAAGCCAACTTTTTCACTCTCCTCTTTCACTTTCATCAAGAGGCTTTTTAGTTCCTCTTCATTTTCTGCCATAAGGGTGGTGTGATCTGCATATCTGAGGTGACTGATATTTCTCCAGGCAATCTTGATTCCAGCTTGTGTTTCTTCCAGTCCAGCGTTTCTCATGATGTACTCTGCATATAAGTTAAATAAGCAGGGTGACAATATACAGCCTTGACATACTCTTTTTCCTATTTGGAACCAGTCTGTTGTTCCATGTCCAGTTCTAACTGGCGCTTCTTGATCTGCATACAGGTTTCTCAACAGGCAGCTCAGGTGGTCTGGTATTCCCATCCCTTTCAGAATTTTCCACAGTTTATTGTGATCCACACAGTCAAAGGCTTTGGCATAGTCAATAAAGCAGAAATAGATGTTTTTCTGGAACTCTCTTGCTTTTTCCATGATCCAGCGGATGTTGGCAATTTGATCTGTGGTTCCTCTGCCTTTTCTAAAACCAGCTTGAACATCAGGAAGTTCACGGTTCATGTATTGCTAAAGCCTGGCTTGGAGAATTTTGAGCATTACTTTACTAGTGTGTGAGATGAGTGCAGTTGTGCAGTAGTTTGAGCATTCTTTGGCATTGCCTTTCTTTATGATTGGAATGAAAACTGACCTTTTCCAGTTCTGTGGCCACTGCTGAGTTTTCCAAATGTGCTGGCATATTGAGTGCAGCACTTTCATGGCATCATCTTTCAGGATTTGGAATAGCTCAACTGGAATTCTATCACCTCCACTAGCTTTGTTCGTAGTGATGCTTTCTAAGGCCCACTTGACTTCACATTCCAGGATGTCTGGCTCTAGGTCAGTGATCACACCATCGTGATTATCTGGGTCGTGAAGATCTTAGTTTCATATTATTCAGCAAGAAACAAATGCTTATATCACATACCACTAAGTTTTAGGAATGTTGATTAAGGAGCATTATTAAAGCAACACATTGGGCTTTCCAGGTGGAGCTAGTGGCAAAGAACCTGCCTACCAATGCAGGAGATGTAAGAGATGCAGGTTTGATCTTTGGGTCGGAAAGATCCCCTGGGGGAGAAAATGGCAACCCACTCCAGTATTCTTGCCTGAAGAATCCCATGAACAGAGGAGCCTGACAGGCTACAAGCCATCATGTAGCGAGGAATCATGTCTGACTGAAAGGACTCAGAACATGTGCAAAAATTGGGAGTAAGAATGTGATGCAGCTGCAAGAGCAACCTAAATTTGTGGCATTGTCTTTAGAATGAGGAACTGTTGTAAGGAGCCTGAAAATAGCAACCCATATTTTTTAGGGGGGAAACATCTGGTAAATCTGTCTCCTAATGAACTTGTGACATTGGGCATGGAAATTTTGAGGCAGATTGTCAGTAGGATGAGCTGACTGATATTAGTTCGCATTTGATAAGATGCCTGAAAAACCAGTGAGTGTTAGTCTCAGTCTTGTCTGACTCTTTGTGACCCCATAAACCCCACCAGGCTCCTCTGCCCATGGAATTCTACAGGGAAGAATATTGGAGAGGGTAGCCATTCTCTTTTCCAAGGGATCTTCTCAATCCAGAGACCAAACCTGGATCTCCTGCATTTCAGGCAGATTCTTCACTGTCTGGGCCACCAGGGAAGCAACAAACAGAGGAACTCAGGAAAAGAATATTTAAAAGGTTATATAGAATGCTCAGAAAATCTAGAATTTTCAAGGTTGAAAAATGAAACTCAAATCTCCACCAGTTGAAGATAAAATTAAGTGATATTTTGAGTTTAAAATGCCTTCTAAGACATGGCCTCATGGCAAAAATCAAATTGAGGGTTTGATTTTAAAGACAGCTTCACAAAAATGACAAAACATGAATATGGCTGTGGCACTTTTGGTTAAGAATGCTGAACAACTTAAGACAGGGCTCCGTAGATCATTACAACTGGACAAAATACTCCTATAAAGGAGATTAAGAATATAATCCCACTGAGGGAATATACGGTAAAAGGACTTGCAGTTAAGTCTATATATAGAGAGACATGCATGCCCCCAAAATAATTATGAATGTGACATTGGGCATATGAGACTGACCGATCAAACTCAAAGACTTTTTATAAAAGGAGAGGGGTAAATTTCAGAAAGCTGTATTTACGAAAGTACATCAGCCTTGTTTTAAGAATGAGCAATGAAAAGAACATTGGGATTCCAACTTTATATAGGCAGGAACACTGTTCAGGTTCTTAAAAGGAGGTATCAGCTGGTGGTCTTTTCAGATGTAGCCAAAGGTAAAAGAGAAAGTATCACAGAGGGTGGATCAAAGAACCATGGGGAACAATAGTTCAGGAACTCACTTCTAGGGCCTAATCAAGACACATTTACTGCCTGAAGTAGGATTTTGGTGACTCCAGTGCTGTGCTTAGTCACTCAGTCATGTCCGACTCTTTGTGACCCCATGGACTGTAGCCTGCCAGCCTCCTCTGTCCATGGGGATTCTCCAGGCAAGAATAATGGAGTGGGTTGCCATGCCCTCCTCCAGGGGATCTTCCCAACATCGGGATCAAACCCAGGTCTCCCACATTGCAGGAGCATTATTTACCATCTGAGCCACAAAGGAAGCCCAAGAAGACTGGAGTGGGTAGCCTATCCCTTCTCCAGGGGAAATTCCTGACCCAGGAATTGAACTGGGGTCTCCTGTACTGTAGGAGGATTCTTTACCAGCGTGAATCAGATCAGTTCAGTTCAGTTGCTTAGTCATTTCCGACCCTTTGCAACCCCATGAATCGCAGAACTCCAGGCCTCCCTGTCCATCACCAACTCCCGGAGTCTACCCAAACCCATGTCCATCGAGTTGGTGATGCCATCCAATCATCTCATCCTCTGTCGTCCCCTTCTCCTCCTGCCCTCAATCTTTCCCCGCATCAGGGTCTTTTCAAGTGAGTCAGATCTTCGCATCAGGTGGCCAAAGTATTGGAGTTTCAGCTTCAACATCAGTCCTTCCAATGAACACCCAGGGCTGATCTCCTTTAGAATGGACTGGTTGGATCTCCTTGCAGTCCAAGGGACTCTCAAGAGTCTTCTCCAACACCACAGTTCAAAAGCATCAATTCTTTGGTGCTCAGCTTTCTTTATAGTCCAACTCTCACATCCATACATGACCACTGGAAAAACCATAGCCTTGACTAGACAGACCTTTGTTGGCAAAGTAATGTGTCTGCTTTTTAATATGCTGTCTAGGTTGATCATAACTTTCCTTCCAAGCAGTAAGCGTCTTTTAATTTCATGGCTGCAATCACCATCTGCAGTGATTAGATAACCTAAATAGTCTAAACGAATATGGTTCACATCTAACTATTCATTTTCCAAATTTTGAATGGATTGTGTATCCAAAAGATGCTTAAGGTTGAATTCATGAACAGTGCTTTTTAATCTTCAAATTCTACGGATACTTCTTTGTTCCATTAATAAGGTCTCAGTGTTTTGTTTGAATGGCCTAGCAATGGTTTTCTTAATCTTTGTTCTTTGAAATGGTTCTCTTAATCTCACACATACTTCTTTTGCTTGGGCCAACCCCTTGTTGGTGCCTTTGGAGAATAAATTCAAGTCCCCAGTGTAGTGGATGCTCATGATCAGAAGAGTCAAACCCCAGTTTAGAAGCCTGGTTCCTTCTTAAGCAGAATTGTTTAGTGGCATCTGCTATGGAGATGCCCCCTAATAGCCACCCTTCTGAGACTCAGGAATTTATTATTCTCAAGAAGTCTGTGAAAACCAAAACCAGCATTGAAATTGGTTAAGTTTATATATTCTTCTTCAGAAATCCAGAGATTTATGCAGACCAAACCTAAGGCGCTGCTGTTCTTACTTCCTTGCCACAGTTGGAATGCTTGTGTGTATATATGCTCAGTGGCTCAGTTGCTCAGTGGCTCAGCTGCTCATTTGTGTGCAACAGTTTGCAACCCCATGGACTGTAGCCTGCCAGGCTCCTTTGTTCATGGGATTTTTCAGGCAAGAATCCTGGAGGGGTTTGCCATTTCCTTCTCCAGCAAATCTTCCCGACCCAGGCATTGAACCCACGTCTCCTGCATTGGCAGGCTGATTCTTAACCACTGACCCACCTGGGAAACCCTTTTAGAAGGCTTGGGTTGCCTTATTTCAGCCTGAAGTAACCAGTCGGTCCTCTGTAGTCTTAGAGCCATGTCCCTAGCATCCCCTCTAGGTTCCATGCAGGTCACTGACAACTGTAAAAGGGTAAAAAGTCACCTTAAAAAAAGTTTTAATTTTATAGTTTAAAACTGGCATGCACTCTCCATGGCTGGAGGCTCCTTTATTCCTCTGACATAGATGACTGAGAAGCCTTGGAACATAAATATATGCAATAAGCCAATAATTCTGCCTGCCTTTCTGCTGCTCCTACAGGGTATCTCAGTTCTGGCAAACAGAAGGGTAATGGGAATTAGAAGGTGGGGGGAAACAGCAATAAAAATATAAATCAAAGAAAGAAGGAAATCCATTTGCTCCTTGGCAGCAGAGACAGTGCTCGGCTAATCCATGCTGAGTGCAATCCAATACTCCTTTATATAATCCTGCGCCAGTGGAAGAAAATTAAAGTTTAATGCAATAACGGCTGACACAAATCACTTTTGTTGCCCAGAAGCAGATTAAAGAATAGTTAAAATCATACAAATCTAATTTCTTTTTTTGTTGTTGCGTTATTCTGTAACATCTTGATGCTTTAATCCCTAGCATCAGTTTTTGATTATTAAACATATATTACCAACATAAGAAAGATTGTGGGAAAAACAGTGACAGCCAGGAAATGATTTGTGCTCAAACGGTACATGTTAAAGCTCTTTCAAAATCCATAAATTTTTCATAGGTTCATAGAGGGCTGTGCCTTTAATCAATCTGTGTCAAGGGAATTTTAAAATAAGCATAAAGGTAATGGAATGCTATCAATCATAATTGGAACTGGAAAGAACCATCACTGTCCATCAGCTATCACTCTTGCATTGTGCGTATCTGTGTGTGTGTGTGTCTGTGGTGCACACATATATGTCAAATTGTGTGTTACCATTTTCTATTTTTGACTGCTGCCATCAGTGGGACAATGTGAGGACTTTGTATAAAGATAGACATGAATTTTTAAAAAACAGCTTAATTTTGGCTACAATTTCCCCCTTTCCCTGCTCTCTGTCTCTTTAGAGACAGTGACTTGCTTCATCTGTGAAATAGACTTGCTTCATCAGAACAAACACCTTTGTGAAAATAAAGCTCCCCCAGTTTTTAACCTATATAAAAATTTCTCTTCCTAGATACAGACATTACAAATGGTTTAGAATTTTGTGTTTGGAAAGTTTCAAACACAAAGACCCAGGACCAACACAGTGAAAGGAAAATTCACATAGATTTCTCGACAAAATTTTGATAGGGCAGAAAAGTTTTTTGCAGAAAGTTTTGCTGGACTTATGAAAAATTTTTGCTTTGATGCTGTGGGTTTCCAGTAACACTCTGGGTGTTTTCCGTAGAAAGTTCTAAAATAATCTCTGTTCCATTTCATGGAAACTTTGTGGCCAGTAGACAGTATCCATATTTAGCTCATAGTGTCAGCAAGAGATTTCCAAGGAAAGAGAATTCTAGATGGATGCTTCAGTTGTCCTATTGATAGGATTTTTGTCTCTCCCCTTGACCTCAATCTTTGTGTGTGTGTGTGTGTGTGTGTGTGTGTGTGTATTTAACTTTTATGATGGAAAGTTTCAAACACAATAGCAGAAAGTAATAATAAGTTATAATCCATTAAGTAAACAAGTAATAATCCATTAAGTCCAAATCTGTTCTGCCTCCAAATCTACTTTTACCCATTCTTCCATACCCCTGATTATTTTGAAGTAAATCTCTGATACCATATCACTTAATCAAATATTTCAGCATCTAGATCTAATATAAGAATTCTTTTTCAAAATATAACCAAAAAGTATTATGCTGCTAAGTCGCATCAGTTGTGTCTGTCTGACTCTGTGCAACCCCATAGCTGGCACCCAACCAGCTCCTCCATCCGTGGGATTCTCCAGGCAAGAGTACTGGAGTGGGTTGCCATTTCCTTCTCGAGGAGATCTTCTCAACCCAGGGATCAAACCCAGGTCTCCCACATTGCCTGCAGACGCCTTATCATCTGAGCCACCAGGGAAGCTCTAAAAGTATTATACCAACTTAGAAATCATCAATAAATTTTAAATATCACTAAATATTCATTATTCAAGTTTCCATGATTTTCTCGTGTTATTTTTTAAATTTTGTTTGCTCAAATAATCAAGAGTGTTTCCAGTTGCAATTGATTGATTATGTGTCAGATAATTTTTAATCTATAAGCTTATTATATTTCAATCTATCTCTCTTTTTCTGTCTCACTTTTCTTTTTGGTTGTCATACAAACTTCCATACAGTTTCCTACTATTTGAGTTTCACGGAATGAATCCCCTTGGTGTCCATTTAACATGTACTTGTCCTGGTATTTCTCATAACTTGGTAGTTAGGACTATAGGCTTGATCTTTTCCAGAACAGATCCTCCTGGTTCAATTTTTTTAGTTCAAATATTGACCAAGTTTGATGGAAGGTACTTTTGGGGTCAGTTCAAGGTTGACTTCACACACAATCATTCAGTGGCTGTGCCAAAAATAATTATGGACATTGGAGACTTTGTATGGAAGAGGGGTTGTTTCAAAAGAGTCCATGCCTTACTGAGTTCTAGTAGTCAGCGGTTATCCTGTATTATTCCTTTCTTGTTTCACTCACCTAAGAGCACTGTAAGCACGTGTTTTTGTTTTTGTTTTTTTTCCAGTGGATTTATACACTCTTGGAATTTGGGGTCTGGATTTGATAATATAATTCTAATCCATCCTAAAATATTTATTTTTAAAAGGACACTGAGGCGGAGAAACAACATGTAACTTGTACAAGACTGTATGATTTTTTTAACACAAGCTTACTCTAGAATTCCCACATTTATTAAATCTAGAGTTTGACTCCATTTCTATGGACTCTGTATCTTCCCTAATGTATTGTATGCACTTTGGTAGGGCAAAAGTCCTATTCAAGGTGCTCTGCAATTTAGTGACCACTCTCCTATGAGACTATCATTGGTATAACAAGATTCAATATTATTCCTTAATGGATTTTGGGTTTTTTTGATTGTTTGTTTATGCACATACCCAGTCATGTCCGACTCTTTGAAACCCCATGGCCTGTTGCCAGCCAGGCTCCTCTGTCCATGGGGTTTCCCAGGCAAGAATACTGGAGGGGATTGCCCTTTTCTTCTTCAGGGGATCTTCCCAACCCAGGGATTGAACCTAAATATCTTATATCTCGTGCATTGGCAGACTGATTCTTTACCACTAGTGCCACCTGGGTAGCTTGGGTTTACTATTAAAGCTGAAAAGCAAAACTTTTTAAGCAGATATATATGACCAAAAAATTTATTTGTCACAACTCCTCTAAATCAGGGACATTTAAAAATTAGTGGTATCATTGCATCAGTTCAGTCAGTTCAGTTCAGTCGCTCAGTTGTATCTGACTCTCTGCGATCCCATGAATCGCAGCACACCAGGCCTCCCTGTCCATCACCAACTCCTGGAGTTCACCCAAACTCATGTCCATCAAGTCGGTGATGCCATCCAGCCATCTCATCCTCTGTCATCCCCTTCTCCTCCTGCCCCCAATCCCTCCCAGCATCAGAGTCTTTTCCAAGGAGTCAACTCTTTGCATGAGGTAGCCAAAGTACTGGAGTTTCAGCTTTAGCATCATTCCTTCCAAAGAACACCCAGGACTGATCTCCTTCAGAATGGACTGGTTGGATCTCCTTGCAGTCCAAGGGACTCTCAAGAGTCTTCTCCAACACCACAGTTCAAAAGCATCAATTCTTCGGCGCTCAGCCTTCTTCAAAGTCCAACTCTCACATCCATACATGACCACTGGAAAAACCATAGCCTTGACTAGACGAACCTTTGTTGGCAAAGTAATGTGTCTGCTTTTGAATATGCTATCTAGGTTGGTCATAACTTTCCTTCCAAGGAGTAAGCATCTTTTAATTTCATGGTTGCAATCACCATCTGGAGCGATTTAGGAGCCAAGAAAAATAAAGTCTGCCACTGTTTCCACTGTTTCCCCATCTATTTCCCATGAAGTGATGGGACCAGATGCCATGATCCTAGTTTTCTGAATGTTGAGCTTTAAGCCAACTTTCTCACCCTCCTCTTTCACTTTCATCAAGAGGCCTTTTAGTTCCTCTTCACTTTCTGCCATAAGGGTAGTGTAATCTGCATATCTGAGGTTATTGATATTTCTCCCATCAATCTTGATTGCAGCTTGTGCTTCTTCCATCCCAGCGTTTCTCATGATGTACTCTGCATATGAGTTAAATAAACAAGGTGACAAGATACAGCCTTGATGTACTCCTTTTCCTATCTGGAACCAGTCTGTTGTTCCATGTCCAGTTCTAGCTGTTGCTTCCTGACCTGCATATAAGTTTCTCAAGAGGCAGGTCAGGTGGTCTGGTATTCCCATCTCTTTCAGAATTTTCCACAGTTTATTGCATCACATAGACTCTAATTAAGCCTTGTGATTTATTGTATTTACAACTAAAACCCAGTTTGTTTGCCACCCATCTCTAGATGGCTTGTGTTTATACCTTTGAGAGTGGACAATTTATGGTGGTAATACTGATTTATTTATGCTCAAACACAAGTTTGAAACAGGACTTCATGTATAATAAAGAACTTTAGTTGATTAAATACCTATTATATGCCATGTGCTGTACCAGATTCTTTACACACTTGGTTTGAATGAATGCATCAAATGACTGCAGAAAGTGTGTTGGTGCTGGTATTATTATTTTATGTGCGGAGAATTGAGCCTTATGGAGTTTAGGCAAAGTTGCTCGAGCTTACACAGCTAATAAATGGAAATGCTGGAATGTAACCAGAGTTGTCTGAGTCCAAATCATATGGTTTTCTGCCGTGATACATTGCCTCTGTGATGATGGAACTTCAAGTCAGAAGATCATAGCTGTGCCTCTAATTATCTGTGATAAAACCGAGCAAATCATTTGCTCTTTGAACCTCAGGTTTATCATTTCTGAGAATGGATTATAAAAAGAAATTAAATTTGTCATTAGAGTCAAAGGGCTGGTGTATGTGAATAACACTTTAAAGATGGTAATGTGTTATACAAATGCCTGTCATTCTAATTTACCTTCTTATCTCTATCATACTCGTGACAGTAATTTTGCCTGTGTGGACCATTAGAGGATTAGAAAAAAAAAAAATGGGAATCTCTGTCTCAAAATCTGGCTTTATTTCTTAAGTCAGAAACTCCTGAGAGTACTTGTGATTCTGTGGCAGAAGTGTACGGTTTTGCATAGTGGTGGGCATGGAGAAGCTTTTGATCAGATTCCCATTTAAGAAATGACTTGTAGGCCAGCTTCTGGGAGTGCTGTTGACAGTCACCAACCAGCTCCCAGTCCTGATTGCCCCAGCTGAAGAAAGCTGCATCACCCAACAGTAAATCTTTTCCAGAATGACCCAAATATGATTCCTAGTTGTGATGAGGATTGTAAGCTCAGCCATTTAGTCCATGTAGGACACTTTTTCTGTCCACTGTAGGATACCAGGGGCTTCCCTGGTGGCTCAGATGGTAAAGAATCTGCCTGCAATGTGGGAGACCTGGATTCGATCCCTGGGTTGGGAAGATCCTCTGGAGGAGGGCATGGCAACCCACTCCAATATTCTGGCCTTGAGAATCCTCATAAACAGAGGAGCCTTGCGGGTTACAGTCCATGAGTTCACAGAGTTATACACAACTGAGCAACTAAGCACAGCACAGCACAGGACACATTTATGCATATGCCCTCCAGAACTTCCCATGTGACTGGACAAGGTTTTGTGGACCTGTCAGTTTGACTTCTCTCTCTGATCAGTCCTGCTTTCTCCTCTTCCATTCCACAAGTATGGATTCCTAACCAAACCTGATAAATATTTGGCATACTGTACTCTATTTCATTGTCTGCTTCCACAGAACCTAACCTGTGACAGACTATGTATTTCCATAGATAATTTCTTTTGATGTTTCATTCTAGGAAAACAAATTATAATATGCCTGCCTATTGCAGACTTAGAGTCTTCTTTAAATATAATTCCCTTTTGACTTCCAATAAAATAGAATGTGTTTTAAAAATGGCAGATGCATTCCAATTCAGGTAGGCCATTTGGGGACTACTTTTTCTTGGACTGCAAGGAGATCAAACCAGTCAATCCGAAAGGAAATAAGTCCTGAATATTCATTGGAAGGACTGAGGCTGAAGCTGAAACTCCAATATTTTGGCCTCCCGATGTGAAAACTGACTCATTGGAAAAGACCTTGAAGCTGGGAAAGATTAAAGGCAGGAGGAGACAGGGACAACAGAGGATGAGATGGTTGGGTGGCATTACCAACTCAATGGACATGAGTTTGAGCAAGCTCCAGGAGTTGATGATGGACAGGGAAGCCTGGCTTGTTGCAGTCCATGGGGTTGCAAAGAGTCGGACATGACTGAGTGACTGAACTGAACTTCTTTGGTTGGCCTTCCCTTGCGGCTCAGCTAATAAAGAATCTGCCTGTAATGCAGGAGACCTGGGTTCGATTCCTGGGTTGGGAAGATCTCCTGGAGAAGGGAAAGGCTTCCCACTCCAGTATTCTAGTCTATAGTATTCCATGGACTGTGACTGTGGGGTCACAAAGAGTCAGACATGACTGAGAGACTTTCACTTCTTTGGTTAATTTGAAGAGGAATCAAAAAAGGTTTTATAACTGTGTGCTGCAGTGCCTGAATATATCAACTTGATATCATCAGTAACAAAGCCCATGACAAAGAGAGCACATGTTCATTCAATTTTTCCTTTCTTGCAAAGAGAGAACAGGGTCTTTGTTGGTAGATTTGATATTTTATTTGAAGTGGATTTGATTTGACTCTAAGAACATAGTGTTGTGACTGAGAACCAAGAAGTGAAGGGTGATGATTTCAAAATACAGTGGAGGAAATGGAACATAGGATAAAGGATAGAATTAGAAATATGCTAGAACATCACTAGTACTCTAAAATATGCCTAAAATTAGGTGGATGGGATTAGAGAGATAAAAATCATTGTACAAAGTAAAGAAACGAGATTACACTAAGAAAATATGGTTAGAAAGTTTATATTCTTTTTTCTTTCAGTGCCACAAGCTAATTTTAATTTTATTAAAATTTATTAGTTCTTTTAAATATAGAAAAAACATAAGGAAGCTCTTTTATGTCACCATCACCTTTTTCCTAATGAAAAAAGAGAAACAGCAATTTTTAAAACCAAAGTTTAAAACTTCAGAGTAAAGATAGCTGTATCATGAAGAGGAAAAGCTTTCCTTTAAGTGTCTATCCCATAAAGAAGCTGCTATAACAGCTCCTTATTAATCTCAGAAGAAAAAATTATGCATATATCATTGTGTGCATGTGTATTTATGTAGTTATCAATGTATGTGTAAAATATGTATATATTATTATTTTCTGATTTTATTCCAAAAACAAACTACCCCAAAACTTAGTGGTTTAAAACAATAACCATCTTATTATATCTTCTGATTGTGTATATTAGGAATTTGAACAGGGCTCACCTAGACAATTCTGCTCTATGTGGCATTGATTTGGCTTCTAGGAAATATTCAGTTGGTGGCTGGTCTGGTCTAAAGTGCTGTCTTTATGTGGCAGCTCAGGGATCTCAGTGATCAAACCAGAATTGGAATAGGTCACTGTATGTTTTCTGTTGGTCAGCACAGTCACAGCTGGGTCAAATTCAAGGGGAGGAAAACAAGACCTCACTTATTGGTGGCTAGAGTGTCAAAGTTATCATGTGAATTTACTTTAACTGAGTGTTATATATATAATGTACCGGTTATATTCCTATGTATATGCAGCATGTGTATTCATTAATGTATTTATTTATATTCCACAAAAAATGCACGTAAAATGATCAGATACTGAATATTCTTACAACCAAAGAATATGTATGGTGTAGGATAAACCATTAGAAGTAAAATTTTTCTCAATTTTATAAGATATTATAGAACTGTAACTTCTTATTTTAGAGGATAAGTCTCAACTACTATTCATGATCACCAACATAGATTTCAGAACCTGAAATTGGATTCTGCCTAAATGTAGCAGCATTTGCTGCTTACAGTTAGTGAAGACAAATACAAAACAATTTGCCTTTTAAAAATGTTTTAATTGAAGTATAGTTGATTTACAGTATTGTGTTAGCTTCAGGTATACAGCACCATGTTTCAGTTACATATTCATATACATGTATACGTATATATAAATATATATGTGTGTGCGCATAAGTCACTTCAATTGTGTCCAACTCTTTGCAACCCTATGAACTGTAGCCTTCCAGACTCCTCTGTCCATGGGATTCTCCAGGTAGCAATACTGAAGTAGGTTGTAATGCCCTTCTCAGGGGACCTTCTCGACCGAGGGATCGAACCCATATCTCTTATGTCTCCTGCATTTGCAGGTAGATTCTTCACCATTAGTGTCACCTAGGAAACTATATATATATATAATGTAAAGCTTGTTGAATTTTTAAAAAATATTTATTTGGCTGTATTAGTTGAAGTATGCAGCTTGTGTCATGTGGGATCTTTCATTATGGTTCACCAACTCAGTTGTTGTGGTGTGCAGGCTTAGTTGCTCTGAGGCCTGTGGGATCTTAGTTCCCCAAGCAGGGATATTACCCATGTTCTCTACATTGCAAGGTGGATTCTTAACCACTGGAACACCAGAGAAGTCTCCATATATATTCTTTTTCAGATTCTTTTCCCTTATAGGTTATTATAAGATATTGAGTATAATTCCCTGTACTATTGAGTAGGTCCTTGTTGGTTATCTATTATATATATATAATAATATGTATGTATAGTATGTCTATGTTAATCCTGTCCTCCTAATTTATCCCTCCCCCACTTTCCCCTTCAGTAACCATGTTTGTTTCTGTGGGCCTATTTCTGTTTTGGAAATAAGTCCACTAGTATCCTCTTTTTTTCAGATTCCACATGTAAGTGATAGCATATGACATTTGTCTTTCTCTGTCTGGCTTACTTCTTTTTGTATGATAATCTCTAGGTACATCCATGATGCTGCAAATGGCATTACTTCATTCTTTTATGTGACTGAGTTCTATTACACAGTATATGCATATATATTTTATATGCCACATATTCCTTATCCGTTCTTCTGTTGATGGACATTTAGGTTGCATCCATGTCTTAGCTATTGTATTAAACAGTGCTGCAGTGAACATTGAGGTGCGTGTATCCTTTTGAATTACAGTTTTCTCCAGATGTATACCCAGAAGTGGGATTGCAGGATCATATGGTAAATCTATTTTTAAGTTTTTAAGGAATCTTTGTACTGTTCTCCGTAGTGGTTGGACCAATTTACATTCCTACTAACAGTGTAGTAGAGTTTCCTTTTCTCCATACCCTCTCCAGCATTTATTGTTTGTAAACTTTTTTGTAGATAACCATTCTGGCTGGAGTGAGGTTATTTTTATATACCTCATTGTAGTTTTGATTTGCATTTCTCTAGTAACTAGTGATGTTGAGCATTTTTCCGTGTGTTTGTTTGTGATCTGTATGTCTTCTTTGGAGAAACGTCTATTTAGATCTTCTGCCCATTTTTTTAAATGGGCTTTTGATACTGAGTTATATAAGCTGTTTGTGTGTTTGTATATTTTGGAAATTGTTGGTCTCATCATTTGCCAGTTTCTTCTCCCATTTGATACATTGTCTTTTCATTTTGTTTATGGTTTCTTTTACTGTGTAAAAACTTTTAAGTTTAAGTCCTATTTAGTTTTTGTTTGTTTTAATTTCTGTTACTCTAGCAGACAGATCCAAAAATATTGCTGCAATTTATGTCAGAGTCTTCTGCCTATGTTCCCCTCTAGGAAACTGGTCTTCCTCTGGTATCTGGTCTTACATTAAGATCTTTAATCAATTTTGAGTTTTATATTTTATATCTAGCAGTAATGCTGTTAGAGAATGTTCAAATTTCATCTTTACATGTCAGTTCAGTCAGTTCAGTCGCTCAGTCGTGTCCAACTCTTTGTGACCCCATGAATTGCAGCACGCCCAGCCTCCCTGTCCATCACCAACTCCTGGAGTTCACTGAGACTCACGTCCATCGAGTCAGTGATGCCATCCAGCCATCTCACCCTCTGTTGTCCTCTTCTCCTCCTGCCCCCAATCCCTCCCAGCATCAGAGTCTTTTCCAATGAGTCAACTCTTCGCATGAGGTAGCCAAAGTACTGGAGTTTCAGCTTCAGCATCATTCCTTCCAAAGAAATCCCAGGGCTGATCTCCTTCAGAATGGACTGGTTGGATCTCCTTGCAGTCCAAGGGACTCTCAAGAGTCTTCTCCAACACCACAGTTCAAAAGCATCAATTCTTCAGCGCTCAGCCTTCTTCACAGTCCAACTCTCACATCCATACATGACCACAGGAAAAACCATAGCCTTGACTAGACAAACCTTTGTTGGCAAAGTAATGTCTCTGCTTTTGAATATGCTATCTAGGTTGGTCATAACTTTCCTTCCAAGGAGTAAGCGTCTTTGAATTTCATGGCTGCAGTCACCATCTGCAGTGATTTTGGAGCCCAGAAAAATAAAGTCTGACACTGTTTCCACTGTTTCCCCATCTATTTCCCATGAAGTGGTGGGACCAGATGCCATGATCTTCGTTTTCTGAATGTTGAGTTTTAAGCCAACTTTTTCACTCTCCACTTTCACTTTCATCAAGAGGCTTTTTCACACTAAAAAGTGAAGTGTCCTCTTCACTTTCTACCATAAGGGTGGTGTCATCTGCATATCTGAGGTTATTGATATTTCTCCCAGCAATCTTGATTCCAGCTTGTGCTTCTTTCAGCCCAGCATTTCTCATGATTTACTCTGCATATAAGTTAAATAAGTAGGGTGACAATATACAGCCTTGATGTACTCCTTTTCCTATTTGGAAGCAGTCTGTTGTTCCATGTCCAGTTCTAACTGTTGCTTCCTGACCTGCATACAGTAGCTACCCAGTTTTCCCAGCACCACTTATTGAAGAGACTGTCTTTTCTCCATCATATTTCTTGCTTCCTTTGTTGTATATCAATTGACCATACGTGCATGGGTTTATTTCTGGGCTTTCTATCCTATTCCATTAATCTGTATGTCTATTTTTGTGTGAGTACCATACTGTTTTAAGAACTGTAGCTTTGTTGTATTGTCTGAAATCAGGGATTCTGATTACTCCAGTTCTGTTTTTCTTTCTCAGGATTGTTTGGCTATTCAGGATCTTTCACATTTCCATTTAAATTAAAAGTATTTTTGCTCTGGTTCTGTTTAAAAAAATGCCATTGATAATGTATTAGGGGTTGCATTAAATTTGTAGATGTCTTTGGGTAGTATAGTCATTTTAACATTATAGATTCTTTTAATCTAAGAACATAGTACATAGTGTATCTTTCTATCTGTGTTATCTTCAGTTTCTTTCATCAGTGTCTTATAGGTTTCAGATCTATACTCTGTCTATGAATGTCCAATTGTTTCTGTATCATTTGCTGAAAAGGCTCTCTCTCCTTCCTTTGTGAATTGCACTGGTTCTTTGCCAAAATCAATTGAACATATTTGTGTGGATCTATTTCAGGGTTCTCTTTTCTATTTCATTGATCTGTGTGTATATCCATTTGTCACTAACATACTGCCTTGATTATGTAGCTATTTGTTACTGCTAAGTCACTTCAGTCGTGTCTGACTCTGTGTGACCCCATAGACAGCAGACCACCAGGCTCCCCCCATCCCTGGGATTCTCCAGGCAAGAATACTGGAGTGGGTTGCCATTTCCTTCTCCAGGGGCTCTTCCTGACCCAGGGATCGAACCCAGGTCTCCCTCATTGTAGGCAGACGCCTTAACCTCTGAGCCACCAGGGAAGCCCTCTAGATAGGTTTACTCCTAGGTATTTTATTGTTTTTGATATAATTATATGGGATTGTTTCCTTAATTTCTCTTTCTGATTTTTCATTGTTAGTGTATAGTAATGCAACATATTTCTGTGTATCAATTTTATATCTTGCTGCTGCTGCTAAGTCGCATCAGTTGTGTCCAACTCTGTGGGACCCCATAGATGGCAGCCCACCAGGCTCCTCTGTCCCTGGGATTCTGCAGGCAAGAACACTGGAGTGGGTTGCCATTTCCTTCTCCAATGCATGAAAGTGAAAAGCGAAAATGAAGTCGCTGAGTCATGTCCGACTCTTAGCGACTCCATGGACTGTAGCCTACCAGGCTCCTCCATCCATGGGATTCCCCAGGCAAGAGTACTGGAGTGGGGTGCCATTGCCTTCTCCGTTATATCTTGCTACTTTACTCAATTCATTGATGAGCTCTAGTAGTTTTCTGGTAGTGTCTTTAGGAATTTCTAGAGACATGTATAGTATCATGTCATCTGCAATCAATGAGTTTTACTTCTTCTTTTCTTTGGATTCCTTTTATTTCCTTTTCTTATCTGATTGCTGTAGGTAGGACTTCTAAAACTATGTTGAATAAAACTGACAAGGTAGACATCCTTGTCTTGTTCCTAATCTTAGAGGAAATGCTTTAAGCTTTTAACCATTGAGTAATATGTTAGCTGTGCCTTTGTCATATGGCCTTTACTATTTTTAAAATTAATTTATCTTATTTGGAGACTAATTACTTTACAATATTGTGGGTTTTTCCATACATTGACATGAATCAGCCATAGGTATACATGTGTCCCCCCATCCTGAACCCCCACTCACCTCCATCCCTACCCTATCCCTCTGGGTTGTCCCAGAGCACCAGCTCTGAGTGCCCTGCTTCATGCATCGAACTTCCACTGATCATTTATTTTACCTATGGTAATATACATGTTTCAATTCTATCCTCTCAAATTATCCTACCCTCACCTTCTCCATCATAGTCCAAAAGTCTGTTCTTTAGATCTGTGTCTCTTTTGTTGTCTTGCATATAGGATCATCATTATCATCTTTCTAAATTCCATAATATATGCATTAATATACAGTATTGGTGTTTCTCTTTCTGACTTACTTCACTCTGTATAATAGGCTCCAGTTTCATCCACCTCATTAGAACTGACTCAAACATGTTCTTTTTTATAGCTGATTGTGTATATGTACAATAACTTCCTTATCCATTCATCTGCCAATGAACATCTAGGTTGCTTCCATGTCCTAGCTATTGTAAACAGTGCTGCAATGAACATTGGGGTACATGTGTCTCTTTCAGTTCTGATTTCCTTGGTGTGTATACCCAGCAGTGGGATTGATGGGTCATATGGCAGTTCTATTTCCAGTTTTTTAAGGAATCTCCACACTGTTCTCTATAGTGGCTGTACTAGTTTGCATTTCCACCAACAGTGTAGGAGGATGCCCTTTTCTCCACACCCTCTCCGGCATTTATTGTTTGTAGAATTTTTGATGGCAGCCATTCTGTCCAGCATGAGATGGTACCTCATTGTGGTTTTGATTTGCATTTCTCTGATAATAGTGATGTTGAGCATCTTTACATGTGCTTGTTAGCCATCTGTATGTCTTCTTTGGAGAAATGTCTGTTTAGTTCTTTGGCCCATTTTTTGATTGGGTCATTAATTTTTCTGGTATTGAGCTGCATGAGCTGCTTGTATATTTTGGAGATTAAATCTTTGTCAATTGTTTTGTTTGCTATTATTTTCTCCCATTCTGAAGGCTTCCTTTTCACCTATCTTATAGTTTTCTTCATTGTGCAAAAGCTTATAAATTTAATAAGGCCCCATTTGTTTATTTTTGTTTTTATTTCCATTACTCTGGAAGATGGGTCAAAGAGGATCTTGCTGTGATTTATGTCAGAGAGTGTTCTGTCTAATACTTGGCCTTTATTGTGTTAAGGTAAGTTTCCTTGCAGAAGGAAATGGCAACCCACTCCAGTATTCTTCCCTGGAGAATCTCATGGATGGAGGAGCCTGGGGGGCTACAGTCCACGGGGTTGCAAAGAGTCGGACACGACTGAGCGACTTCACTGACTGAGTGAAGTTCTCTGTATTCCCACTATATAGAGAATTTCTATCATAAATGGATGTTGATTTTTGTCAAAAGCTTTTTCTGCATCTATTGAGATGATCATTTGGTTTCTATTCTTTAGTTTGATAATGTGCATTTCTGGGATAACTCCCACTTTGCATCCCTGGGATAACTCCCACTTGATCTTGGTGTATGATCCTTTAGTGTATTGTTGGGGATTCAGTTTACTAGTATTTTGTTGAGGATTTTTGTGTCTATTTTCATCAGTGATATTGGCCTGTAATTTTGTTTTTGTGTGTGGTTATCTTTTTTTGTGATATTAAGTTGATAAAGGCCTCATAGAATGATTTCAGAAGTGTTTCTTCCTCTATGATTTTAGGAAATAATTTCAAAAGGATAGGCATTAACTCTTCTCTAATTGTTTGGTAGAATTCACCTGTGAAGCCTGGACTTTGGGTCCTGGACTTTCATTTGCTGAGAAAGTCTTTTTTTGAAAGATCTTTTAAAAACAATTTTTAAATCTTTTTTTTAAAGGTTTATTTATTTATTCTTATTGTTATTATTATTATTACTATTTTGCCTGGGCTGGGTCTTTGTTGCCTTGTTCAGGCTTTCTCTAGTTGCAGTAAGCTGGGTCCACTCTTCATTGCAGTACATGAGTTTCTCATTGCAGCTACCTCTCTTGTGGAGCATGGGCTATAGGGCACGTGGGCTTCAATAGTTGCAGCTCAAGAGCTCTGGAGCACAGGCTCAGTAGTTGTGGCATGCAAGCTTAACTGCTCTGCAACATGTGGAATCCTCTTGCACCAGGGATCAAACTTGTGTGCCCTGCACTGGCAGGCAGATTCTCAACCGCTGGACCACCAGGGAAGCCCTTGCTGGGAGTTTTTTAGTCGCAGATTAAATTACAGTACTTTAAATTGGTCTGTCAGTATTTCCTATTTCTTCCTGGTTCAGTCTTGGGAGAATGTACCTTTCTCAGAATTTCTCAGTTTTTTCTAGATTTTCCATTTTGTTGATATATAGTTGTTACAGTAGTATCTTATGAGTCTTTGTATTAGTGTGGTGTCATTTATAACTTCTCCTTTTTCACTTCTAATTTTATTTTTTTGAGCCCTCTCCCTTTTTTCTTGAAGAATCTGGCTAAAGGTTTATCAATTTTATTTATCTTTTCAAAGAAGAAGCTTTTAGTTTCACTGATCTTTTCTATTGTTTTCTTCATCTTTATTTCATTTATTTATGCATTGATCTTTATGGTTTCTTTTCTTATACTAACTTTGGGTTTTGTTTGTTCTTCTTTCTCTAGTTGCTTTAGATGCAAGGTTGGGTTATTTGTTTGATGTTTTTCTTGTTTCTTTCAGTTAGCCTGTATTTCTATAAACTTTTCTCTTTGAACTGCTTTGGCTGCATCCTGTAGGTTTTGGATCTAGGGACACAATTGGACCAAAAGTAAAGGAATATAAAAAGATATTCCGTGTAAATGGAAATCAAAAGAAAACAGGAATTGCAATACTTATATCAGACAGAATAGACTTTAAAGACTGCTGTAAGAGACAAAGAAGGACACTACATAATGGTCAAGGGATCAATCCAAGAATAAGACAATTATAAATATATATGCACCCAACATAGGAGCACTTCAATTTTTAAGGGAAATATTGACAGATGTAAAAAGGAGAAATTAACCTTAACACAATAATAGTGGTAGACTTTAACACATCACTTACAATGTATGATCATCCAGAAAATCAGAAAAATCAGTAAGGAAACACAGGCCTTAAATGACACATTAGACCAGATGAAATTAGTATTTATAAAGTATTCTATCTGAAAGCAGCAAAATACACATTATTTTCAAGAATACATAGAATAGGCTCCAGGATTGATCACATGCTCGGCCACAAAGCAAGACTCAGTAAATTTAAGAAAATTTAAATCTTATCAAGCATTTTTTTTAACCACAACACTATGAGATTAGAAATCAACTACAAGAAAAAAAAAGTGCAGAAAAACACAGATATGTGGAAGCTAACAACATGCTACTTAACAACTAATGCATCACTGAAGAAATCAAAAAGGAAATAGAAAAAATATCTAGAGGCAAATGAAAGTGAAAACATAACAATCCAAAACTATAGGATGTAGTAAACTACTTATTCTATATACACTGATCATTAATGCAAAGCAAACAACACAAGAATAAATAAGTCTCATTATTGATTTTAAAGACTTTTTTCTATTCCATGATTTCCATTTTGTTTGCATACTGTTACATGAGATTCCTGCAGCTTGTCTCTTGGGAAATTGTATAAATCACAAACAGTAAATCTGGAGTAGGTATTTACTAACTTTGGCAATAAGTTGGCATGTCATAACTAGCTATAAGGGAATTATCTGGGGTGAGAGAACAAGAGAATAAATTCTTTGTAAAAGTGAATTGAGTTTTTCCTCCCTTTTCTGTAAACCTACTCAGAGGCTTAAGTACTGCTCCTCCTCTACACTTAGTCTATTCTAAGTGGTAACTGAGCTCTGCAAGACTGATGGATCTGCCTGAATATAGTTTAGGGGACTGTCTCTTCTTTACTTGATCCTTGTTCTTATCATTGTCATCAGACAGGTGTTGCATATACTTGAAACTTCTCTATTTGTCTGTAGCCTCAATGGTTTCCTTCCTTAATCTCACATAGATAGTACTGTGGGTACAGTTTTGTTCATCTTCTTCCTTTTTCACTCCTTTCCACTGTCTTAGTTCCATCTTTTCAGAAGCACATCAAATATATAGAGCACTTTTAATATTTGTATTAAAGAAAATACATACATTCTAAAGGAAAATCATATGTATTCAAAGAAATGTCTTTTTTAACTCTGAAAAACTATATATTAGTAAAAATATATTACTTTTATGCCATTTGTGGCTTTATCTGATACACTGCTGCCATGACTTAATCAGAAAATATTTGTTATTGTCAATATCCTTGAAAAGGAATGAGGTCACCCTGATACATTCATCATCAGTAAATATTTATTGAATTCCTCCTACATGCTGTTTCAGGAACTAGCAGTAAAGAAGCAGACATAGTTCTCAGAAACTTTACATTTTGTTGTTTATGTGCATGTAGCTAGGGGTAGTAGATGAGGACACTAAGATTGTTTCTTAATCTTTGTCCAGGGTATTTAGGTTACAATCACTATGGTCAGCCAGCATTTGCAAGGCCTGAAATATCATCATTTGGTCTGATCATGGCCTGGGATTCCATCTGAAGTGCAATCCACATGCCTTCTGTAATAAATATCTTTTGCTTCCCAAAACATTTCAAATATTATATTTTTCCAAACAATGTTTAGAGACAACTCTGCATGAGTCTTTTGTGTTTCTGCACCTCTTATGAAGAAAGCACTTCCTGCCATTTGTTTCAGGATGTCTCTTCACTGATATTTATATGCAGAAGAACCTTGGTAGATAGGGATCGTGCCTCCCTTGGGAGCAAAGGACAGGCATGCTTCCTGTCCACTATAATAAAGACAATGTCTTCCTCTGGAGTAAAGGGCAGTCATGCTTAGTGATCGTTATTAAATGATTCGAGTTCCCTAAGCTCAGGGTTCCCTTCTTGTAATGCAACCCTTTGTGTGTGCAGGTGTCTTCTGGCTTTTTTCAGACTGCCTCATGGAATTGAGTTTATGGAACAGCTATAAAAATGCTCTATGAAAAAAATACTCTAGCTCCTACTATTGCTGTGAGTTATAAACTGTCCTTTATCTATGATCCAGGAGTCTTGTATCTTCTACCATCATCCATGAAACTTGGCAGGATAACTTGTGTCTCACTGATCCAGTTTGTGATGCTAATTGTCTCACTGTTCACACTGTCCGCACAGTTCACTGAACCCAGGGTAGTCAAGGTGTGAGCTAAGAGGCTGGAAGGAGACTTGAGGAGCTGTAGGAACCGTAGGCATGACAGCCATAACACAGCCTCTCTCCTGGCTAACACAGCAGCTGTAGCAGCAGCCACAACATAACTGTAACATAGCCATAATATAACCTCACATAACATAATCATGATGTCACTCCAGTCTAGCCCCAGTGCAGCAGCAGCCAGGGCTTTCGTGGTGAAGTTTTTACAGGAATACAACACAAAGTGGCTCATGAGCAAGCAAGTACCTTGTGACACACATGCACAGTGCTGTAAGTGATCTCAGCTGTTACATAAACATTATTTACAAAACGTGGGGCAAGAGCGAGAGGCTATGGGGCGAGAGAGCCTGACCACGCCATCGTGGCTAATTTGCTCTTTCCCTACAACTTATTACCTTGAAAATAGGCAAACTCTCAGACCCGTCACAGTTCTTGAAGGCAATTTTGCCAAATAAACCATATTGAAATGAGTGCTATTCCAAAAGTGTTACCAGTAAATCATTATTCACTACTCCAGAGTTTAATAAGAGAATGAGGCAAGGATAGGAAGGGGTAATGTTCCTTACCTTCCAGTTCTTGAGAAACATGGCCATATGCCCCACACTCAGGAGAGTGGAGTCAGAGCTCTGAGGTCAAAAGTGAAATGTTGTTATGTCTCTTTCTGCACTGGTCTTTTTTGGAGCGACTATTATCATGTACATTTTAATGAAATGTTCTTATATTTTATGCCTTCGTGATCACAAATTATTCAATATCATTCCAACATTCTGCAGGATGAAACCTCCCCATTACAAACATAATTTACCACGTTAAAGTAGCACTGTGCTCTTGCTGCAGTTCAGATAGCTTGTGAGCTGACAACGAACTCTCCTTCCTAGGTGTTGAGGGGCCACTTCACCAGAGCATGGTCCTTTTCTCTTGCTACTTCCAAACTACAGACCAAGGATACTGAGTTTCACACAAACTCTGGGCCCTGTTCTAACACGAAGAGAAGGACAGCCTCTTCTACATAGTAAATTACATCAGCTTTGTGAAAGTTTGGCAGCTTCCTGAGACTTTCGTACTTTGGACTGTTTCTTTCAAAGAGATGTGGTGGATGTGATGTGTTACATTCTTCATTATCTAGGTGTCTGTCTCTTTTCCAAGTTTTACAAATTGCTTTGTGTATCCTATTTTTATTCATCATAGAGTGAATCACTTTTCTCTGTATGCTATAATGTCTGTTTTGCAATGAGTATAATAAGCATGTACTCTTTACTAATTTACTTATTTTCTAAATGACCAGACTCCTTATGGCTTCAGGTCATACTTATTTTGTTTCATTATTTGTTTTACTAATACCAATTGTATTATATTAGTGCATTTTATTAATATATTTTGTAAAATGTGGGATATATTTTATAAAACATTTATTATTTATATAACATATAAAATAAAATAATAACATATAATACTTTGGCCACCTGATGCAAAAGGCTGATTCATTAAAAAAGACCCTGATGCTGGGTAAGATTGAAGGCAGGAGGAGAAGGGGATGACAGAGGATGAGATGGTTGGATGGCATCACTGACTCGATGGACATGAGTCTGATCATGCTGCAGGCGTTGGTGATAGACAAGGAAGTCTGGCATGCTGCAGTCCATGGGGTTGCAAAGAGTCAGACATGACTGAGTGACTGAACTGAACTGATGGAATATTTCTATCATAAAAACATGACATATAACTAAATATAATATAATATTTATATAAACTCAGATCATAGATATCTGTATGTAAAATAATTATACTTGAACATTTGCCTAGGTAGATTGCAAGATGGATTGGAAGGTAGGTTTTGCTGTAGTGACAAATTTATCCCCATGTTTCAGTGGCTTAAATTACAAATATTTATTTCTTCTTCACATTCTGTGTCTAACATGATTGATGAGGGATTCTATTCTGCATAACTTTTTGGGCTCCAGGTTGAGCCATGTTATGATTCTGCCATCTCCACACATAGCTTTCAGGGTAGCCAGTGAAAGAGAAGAAAGTATGGAGAACTTACATTTTTCTCTTAATTGCCTCTAACCAGATATTGCACATTGAATTTCCACTCAGATTATTGGTCAAATCTAGTCACATGGTGCACTCTTAAGTGCAGAAGGGACTGAGAAATATAGGAAAGCACATAGAATGTTTGGTAGGCTTTGTGTGCATCTGCCACAGTAATAACTAACAAAGCCGGCTGAATAGTAGAGCAGTCTGTACTCCCATCGTTGGCATGGCAAGGTTACATATTTCCTATGGCATTCCAGGAAGTAGCTCAGCCTGAATCTTCTTCCTATAACCACCCCGGGAGGAATGCTTACCAGACAAGTTGACCCGAGAAACAAGAATTCTATTCATTACTGCTGGGAGTAGGAGCTAAGGGGAGTGAAAATGGAATCATGAAATGGGAGGACTTCCTAGAAGTCCTCATGAGAAACAGCATTTGCACGTGGACCACACGGATGGCATTGAGGCCAAGTAGGCATTGTTAGCCAGAGAACCACAGGCAAATAGCAGGAAAGAACTGAAATTACATGCCCAATTCACTGGCCCTTGTTTTTTCTCTCTCATTCCTTTTCCTAGCAGCTGATATGAATGAAGTTGGGCTTTGTAAAGGGAGGCAAACAAATGACCCCAAACAAAACCTGTTTCCCAATCAATCCTAACTCTAAGATGAGGGTGAGAAAAGGAGCGAAAAAGCATGTATGTGTCATACATTTGCATGCACACACACACTTTACTGTTCTAAAGCTAAAGCCTCACTGGCAATGGGGAAAGGAATATTTTACATCAGATATGGTATTGAAGTTTTAAGCTGGACTAGACAAAACTCTTGTTATGGTCACTTGCAGAGGCAGATGGACCCTCCCCACCCCACACCACACACTTAAAGTTTAGTTGTGATTTTGAAGATTTTGAATGATTATACCAAACACTAACATACAGCAAGAAGATATAAAAAAGTATATTATTGATATTTACAAAATTGAGGTCTGGATAAAACAGGGGATGTCCCACAAACATATTGAAGATTTCTTGTGAAAGCTAGCAAAGGAGACAGGCCTAGATTTTTATTGTGGTTAAGGAATGAGGCTGGATAAGAGTTCACCCATATATGTGCAGTTAGAGGCTTGTGTGATTTGAATCTCCCTCCCCTATATCAAAGGAGGAAGCACCCAAAATTTCTAATCAGCTTACCCTGATGTGGGACACAGAGCACAGAATAAAGGTAAGCTTAAAATATGTCAGCATAAAACATCCAAAAAATGGAGTCAGAATCCTCATTGCTCTTCCATAACTGAAAGTGATGATATACTGTGGAATCTTCTTGGGGTATTTGTTGGTTGAGGATCAGAGGAAAGGTGATGTTTTGCAACCAAAAGGAAGATGAGGGAACTCATGCCAAGTCTCCTCTATGGTATAACGGCCTCTGAAAGACAGTGAGACACAAAAGACTGGCTCCCAGTTCTCACTGTAGGTTTACTCTGTAGGTCAACATGCCTTTGTTCATGTTGCTACTTAAGTGAGTTCACAAAGTTGCTGCTTCTAAGTCACTTCAGTCGTGTCTGACTCTATGTAACCCCAAAGTTGAAGAGACCCTAAAAAGTGCTTTACTTTTATTAAATTAGAGCACCACTGTACTAGCATCTGTCTAACCAAGCTAGGGCAGGAAAGCCCAGTTCACAGGACTGGGTATAAGGCCTCAAAGGACCAACTCTAAGGTGAGGCCTTCCCACTAAAGCCCATGTAGTAATGGAGCTCATGGAGAGTTGGCACATTAGGACAGAAACTGGGAGGTGAAAGACATCAGGGCATCTGCAAGTACATTGTGACCAGTGACATTTATCTTGGTAAGCATTAGTGCCTTCCTCAAATAAGTTATTTCATTTAACATTTAATTAGCCATGTAAAATAGTTTAAAAGCTCACAGTGAAATCATTTTATAAAGGAAGCCTAAGGTAGGACAGAGGACATACCTTGATAGGGAAAAAAAAAATGAGTATTACAAAATGAAATGTCATCTTTTACCCATAATGTTCAAAGGCTAAACTGAAGTTTTATAAAAGCACTATATTAAAGCTGGGATTCTGCTGTCCCACTTTTTTCATGTCTTATATAACACATGTACATGTGTGCTAAGTCACTTCATTCGTGTCCAACTCTCACAACCCTATGGACTATAGTCCACCAGGATCTTCTTTCTGTCCATGAGATTCTCCAGGCAATAATACTAGAGTGGATTGCCATTCCCTCCTCCAGGGAATCTTCCTGATCCAGGGGTCAAACCCACATCTTTTATGTCTCCTGCATTGGCAGGTGGGTTCTTTACCACTAGGACATGCATAAACATGTATGTAGTTAGAAATTCTGATTTTTTATTTAGGGCTGTTTCCCCAAATCTGGCTAATAATTGGAATTACCTGAGACCCACAATAGAAATATGGATTCCTAAGCTTCATCTCAGACTTACTAAATCAGAATCTCCAGAAGGAAATATGTTTTTGTTCAGTCAGTCATGTCCAACTCTTTGCAACTCCATGGACTGCAGCACGCCAGGTTTCCCTGTCCTTCACCATCTCCAGGAGCTTGCTCAAATTCATGTCCATCGAGTCAATGATGCCATCCAACCATCTCATCCTCTGTTATCCCGTTCTCCTGCCTTCAATCTTTTCCAGTATCACGGTCTTTTCCAGTGTCAGTTCTTCATATCAGGTGGCCAAAGGATTGGAGCTTCAGCTTCATCAGTCCTTTGACAAATATTCAGGGTTGATTTCTTTTAAGATTGACTGATTTGATCTCCTTGCAGTCCAAGGGACTCTCAAGAGTCTTCTCCAGCACCACAGTTTGAAAATATTAATTCTTCGGCACTTAGCCTTCTTTATGATTCAATTCTCACATCCATACACGACTTCTCGAAAAAGCATGGCTTTGACTAAATGGACCTTTGTTGGCAAAGTAATGTCTCTGCTTTTTAATGTGCTGTCTAGGTTTGTCATAACTTTTCTTCCAAGGATCAAGTTTCTTTTAATTTCATGGCTGCAGTCACCATCTGCAGTGATTTTGGAGCCCAAGAAAACAAAGTCTGTCACTGTTTCCATTGTTTCCCCATCTATTTGCCATCAAGTGATGGGACCAATGCCATGATCTTCTTTTTTTGAATGTTGAGCTTTAAGCCAACTTTTTTACTCTCCTTTTTCACTTTTTTTAGTTCCTTTTCACTTTCTTCCATAAGGGTGGTATCATCTGCCTATCTGAGGTTATTGATATTTCTCCCAGGAATCTTGAGTCCAGCTTGTGCTTCATCCAGCCCAGTGTTTCCTCATGATGTACTCTGCATAAAAGTTAAATAAGCAGGGTGATTATATATAGCCTTGCCGTACTCCTTTCCCAATTTGGAACCAGTCTGTTGTTCCATGTCTGGTTCTAACTGTTGCTTGTTGACCTGCATACAGGTTTCTCAGGAGGCAGATAAGGTAGTCTGGTATTTCCATCTCTTTAAGAATTTTCCACAGTTTGTTGTGATCCACACAAAGGCTTTAGGGTAGTCAATGAAACAGAAGTAGATGATTTTCTGGAATTCCCTTGCTTTCTCTATTATCCAATAATTGCTGGCAATTTGAAGGCAGTATATAGATTTGTGTTTTTGACAAGTCCCCCACTCCTCACCAGATGCTTCTGACAGTAGCCAATTCTGGTGCCCCTTGAACATGTTGCATATTGTCAACCTTATATTGGACTGATAAGGTTCCTACTATTAGCTGAGGAAAAGTTGAGGTGGGATGGCTGCAGTTTTGGAACAAATGAACTGTCTTTAAGAACTCTTTTGGGTCTTATTCCACTTAGTGGATTCTATTTTGAACTTTCTATGGAGGGGGTATATTTTGTTGGCTCAGTATGACTGTTGGTGACATTTAGGTAGCCTTTATTCTTCAGTCTAACAGCACCCTGCCCATACCACCATTAGGGTATAATTCTATGCTATTTTCTCTTCAAAAGTACATTTTTCTCCCACCAAGACTGAGCTTCCACAAGGCAGCGAGCAAGTGTTTTCTGAGGTGTAGTTTTGGTGATTATTTGTTGAATAAATGTAAGAATTAATGAGTGAATGAATGCATGAAAACATAAATGCATGAATGTGATAATTACATTAATTAAAGGAGTTAATGATGAAATGGCAGAAGACAAAAATCAGTCAGTAGTTCTTCTTCAATGAGGGCTTATAATGACCATTATTCCCAAAGAGTTACTAACACATCCAACACCATAAAAATCTGAGTACCAAAGCTTATGTATAATGAAGAGGCAGTAAAACTCTCTCAAGGTCTTTAGTGAAAAGCCACTGCTAAAAATTCATAACAGAGAGAATGTCCTAAGAGAAGTGGTAAAATGTGCCATATATACAACCTAAAAACGTGTATGTGTCATGTAAGAAAGCTTTACAAGTAGGAAGTTGTTAAACATTTGTACTGTACTTTTTACTCATTTAGTATCTTGAGTTCCTGCCTCGTGCTGCCACATTTCTCTTTGAAGAATTTTATGCTTGCCCATCCATCTATCTATATGAACATCTATGTTCATGTCAGGTTTTGTTTTTGTTTTCTGGGTTTTTTTTTTTTTTTTTTTTACTCTATGTAATATGTCTCATATGCCACACCACACACATTGGTACTTAATAAAGATTATTTGAACATGAAGATTTGATTAGTGGTAAATGGCAATTGAATATTTAATAGAAGATGACATCTTTGTATTTAAATGTATAGTCATTTCAAAGATGTTAACCAGAAATAGTTGGTGGGAAAACCCTAAAGAAGGGTTATGTCGGCAGTAATTCTCTACTATATTAGTTCCTTCAAAGGTGAATGGTTTTTGATTATGATATAACCTTAACTTGCCATCTGTTATGCAATCATGTACAAAGCTTAAACTTAGGATTGTCAGCTTCACAAATTCTGCAACAATTATGAATTCTGACTAATTTATAACTAATTCTAGACAAGGTTAACAATCACCTGCCATTCTGTTCATGTAATTGTTCATCTGTGAACCTTGCAAATTCTTGTAACTGTGATATTAGCTTTGAAAAACAAAATATTGTTATAAGCTTTCAGGGAGTGAAAAATTCTATGAAAAATCAGAAAGAACTCTTGGGGCTTAAGAGATACCTTTAAAACCATCTAACTCAGCTCTCTGGCCATTTCCTGAAACAGAACCCCATGCTGAAGAACATAAATATTAAGGAACTTTTGCAACATCAGCTCTGTCCAGGGAAGATTTGGGATTAGAACTTGTGTCTTTCTAATCCAGGATTCTTGACAGTGTCCCACACAAGTTGAAGGTGAAGATATTTTATAAACAAAGATGAAATTTGTTCACTTAAAGCCTTCAAGAGCTATGCTTTTATGAAGCAATATTCTTGTGACTATGCTGTTACATGATTCTTACACAGTCAAATAATTTACAGAAACTTGCTTCTCTGGGTAGCATCTGCCTTTGCTATATGTGTTTTTCTTAGTAAAATATATACTATGATTACCAGATAAATAGCATCTTATGAACTATATGTTCATGTATAGTTCTTATGAACTATAACTTACTTTCTGCATAGTTCTCAGTAATGACCAGAAATTTAATAATAAACACAGGTGTTTGCCTCTGATATGAAGAGATTTCTTTCTGGAAATGTTAGGAGGAAGCCCTTCTTAGTTCAGCTCAGCTTGGAGTCTCTCTCTTTCTCAGTCTCCTTCTCTTTCTCAACTTCTCTCTCTCCCCTCAGCCCCAGCCCCAGCAACCCACTCTCTCTGTCTCTCCCACTCTCTCTTTTAGTAGAGGCTCATCTAATGAAAGGTAAAAGAGATCCTAACACAGAAATGTTTGACCCCAGTCTCTGTACTCTTAGCCAACTTTCTGCGCTGCCCTCCATGGGAGCTGCCCCTCCACCCTCACTGGGCCAACCTGAGCTAATAGACAGCTGCAGTGTCCTGGTGCAGACACTTCAGGGTCCTTGCTCAAATGCAGCACAGTCACACTGCACTCTGGTCCTGTTCCCATCACGCACCCTAGGAGACAGAGAAAGCTGCTTGTCATGAGTGTTCAATATTTCCTTGATCTTCAAGATGATTTTTCCCCTGAATGAAACCCTTCTGGAATCAAATTTTCATAGTTACCAGCAACTCTGGTCTACTAAAATATGTTCTTTCATGATAAAAAACACCTTTTACCACTTATACCTGCTCTTCCCACATGTACTAAATACAAGCCAGTTTAATGAGAACATATCTAGCCAATCACTTGTCATAAATGAATAAGTCTTTACTCTGGGTCCTTTTGACATAATAGAAAGAATGCTCAGAGGAGGGTTATCAATGTAAAATGTACAATTTGGGGAGATACACCACTGATTCTACTGCTGAGCTGTTCTTTCTGACACAGTCAAATGTGTCTTTTCAAAGAACAAGGCTTCACATTGTAGTTAGGGCATGGATATGTGAGGTCCTAGGATAATCAAAAATCCACCCAGTGGTACAGCCTTTCATTCTCTCATTTGGTCATTGTCTTTCCCCCTTCAGTCTTTCAAAAGAACACAAATATTGTTCCCAATGTCACTGTCCAAAAAACTACATTGGCCTATTTAGATAGGAATTCCAGGATAAAAACAGTATTTTTTAAAATAGTGGCAAGGTGACACTGAAGTGCTCTGTCATAGAAAAGATTTAGAGGTAGAAGGAGATCTAGGGTTTGCAAGAGATAAATTGTCATTTATCACAACCTCACCCCCTCATGTTTCTACTGTGTATTCCTCTTCTCTTTTGTTTCCTCATTCATTCCTTCCTTTTTCAAACACATATGTTTTCTGTGTTCTAGTCCCTACGGAAATGAAGGTCACAACCCACATAGGACTGCATGAGGGTAACATATGGAAAGTGAAGAGGCTTTAGAGCAGTGATTCTCAATTACAACAGAAATTAGAATCATGTGGGAACTTTGAAAAAACAATGCTAGGGATGCACCCCAAACAAATCAAATCAGAATTGCAGGAGAATGGTGGTTGGGTTTTTTTGGCATTCAGAACCGCTTCTTTCAGTGGAGAATGGGAAAGGAAAGAGAAGTTCAAGGAGTTCAAGAAACAGGGTAGGAGACCCTTCCAATATTTCTGACTTTCCCATGTTTCCTGCAGGTAGCCTGCTAGCAATACAAATATCAGTTGGTTTTCCTAAAATTAACAAGGCAAAATATGTTTAATACTTCTCCAGTTACCCTGTAGTGATTACATAACAATCTGTTGACCTTTGGAATTGCAGGTTGCAGAGTCCCTGAGCTGACTGACCTCTGCTATGGTGGCTCTCCTCCTCATGAGGAAGCAAGGCTCACCTGACATTTCCTCTTAACTTGGGCAGCCCACTTGCTTTCCAGAGCTCCAACTTTCATTTCATGAATTGCAGGTTGTAAGGAGTGAGCTTCATAGGGAGAAGCAAGTGTTAGAAACTTGATGGAAGAGCAAGTTTTCATTCTGTGGATAACAGAACTTCGATATTAGTCAGAGAATATTTGCACAACAAAGACTATTCCACCCATTTTATGGAGGAAATTAAGGCAAAGTTTAAGTGACTCAGACAACTCCCCCTGTTCTTATCCAAGTCTTCCTAAAACTCAGATCTCCAGGTTCCGTGTCTCTATCTCGGTGTCATGATGTTTAGTTATGGAGAAAACATATTTTTAACAAATTACAAGCATCAACCATGAAAATGGAGAAGGTAGTCTCTCTATTACAAAAAAAAAAAAAATTTACGTAACACATACACACACATATATATATGAGGAGGAAGAATATTAATAATACTTCCTCATGCTTAAGACAGAGTATAAATGAAAAGGGCAAAAGGCTTGAGGGAGCAAAATAATAAGGAAGGGAGGGGGGTTCAGGAGGGGAGCGAAGAAGAGAGGAGAAGAAAAGCAAAGCAATCGTTGGTAGTTTCATAGGCTGTCAACAACCCCAAGGTGTTTTTGTGGATCTACACAGATTGTGAAAATGACCCATTTCTCAAATCATAGCATGGGGAGTGTCATCACAGTAGAGCCATATTTCCAAAAGAAGCACAAGCTAAGACAGATACATTCCTAATGGAATACTTGAAGTGTTTGCAAAAATGCAAACTGCTGGGTGTGGCTGACATAGAGTCAAGACTATGAAATAACCTTGCTATTTTTAGGCAGGATGTGAGATGGGGGAGGGAAAGCAAAGGGAAGAGACATGATAAAGAGTGGCTATTGTCAGATCTATCTCTTGGCTGTAATAAACTGATAGTGCCAGTTTGGGGGAAGTTGGTTTTGTTCTTGGTTGAGTAGCTAATACAGATGACACAGATAAGAATGGGAAGAAGATGCTGCTGATGTGATTTTATGTCCTGCTTGAAGGGCACAAGGTTTGTTTGAGCCCTCTGAGCATCTCTCCTTGCAGTCCAAGGGACTCTCAAGGGTCTTCTCCAACACCACAGTTCAAAACATCAATTCCTAGGCACTCAGCTTTCTTTATAGTCCAACTCTCACATCATGCATGAGCACTGGAAAAACCATAGCCTTGACTAGACGGACCTTTGTTGACAAAGTAATGTCTCTGCTTTTTAATATGATGTCTGGTTGGTCATAACCAGGACCCAGATCAGTCCTGGGTGTTCTTTGGAAGGAATGATGCTAAAGCTAAACCCCAGTACTTTGGCCACCTCATGCAAAGAGTTGACTCATTGGAAAAGACTCTGATGCTGGGAGGGATTGGGGGCAAGAGGAGAAGGGGACAACAGAGGATGAGATGGCTGGATGTCATCACCGACTTGATGGACGTGAGTTTGAGTGAACCCCGGGAGTTGGTGATGGACAGGGAGGCCTGGCATGCTGTGGTTCATGGGGTTGCAAAGAGTTGGACACGACTGAGCGACTGAACTGAACTGAACTGAACTGAGCATCTCTGGCGGGAATGGGGTTTGATTCTAAATGCGAATTCGCCCCTCCTACCATCTTGCTGGGGCTTCTCCTTTGCCTTTGGACTTGGGGTATCTCCTCACAGCCTCTCCAGTGCCTACCATCTTACTGGGGTTTCTCTGACTTTAGACGTGATGTATCTCCACATGGCCAGTCCAGTGAAGTGCAGCTGCTGCTCCTGACCTTGGGCATGGGGTATCTCCTCTCAGCCTCTCGCCGCTCCAGGGCTGCACAGCCACTGCTGGTCACTTCCACTCTTGTGTGCAGCAGGACCCAGGGACCCCACAGAGACTGAGACAGAACTATGTTTCAGCATCTGCTGTGGAGGTACTGGTTAGCAGTGGTCTGCCACAGGGACAGAGGCTCTGGGTTCAGCAGACTTCAGTATGGCATAAGCCCTCTTGGAGGAGATCGCCATTAACCCCACCATAGAGCTGCCAGAATTTACACAGGACTAGGAAATAGACTCTCAGAGGGCACAACAGAACCTTGTGTACCAGGACCCAGAAGAAAGGAGCAATGACCCCACAGCAGACTGCCCCAGATTTGCCTGTGGGTGTCTGCCAGGAGTCTCTGGCAGAGGCATGGGTCAGTGGTGGCCTACGGCAGGTTGGGGGCACTGACTGTAGCGGTACATGCATGGGATCTTTTGAGGGAGGTCACCATTATCTTCATTACCTCCACCACAGTTTCAGTTCAGTTCAGTCACTCAGTCGTGTCCGACTCTCTGCGACCCCATGAACCTCAGCATGCCAGGCCTCCCTGTCCATCACCAACTCCCAGAGTGCACCTAAACCCACCATAGTTTGGCCCAAGGTAAATAGAAGGGAGGCAACACAGCTCCACCCATCAACAGAAAATTAGATTAAGGATTTAATGAGCATGGCCCTGCCAATCAGAACAAGACCCTGTTTCCCCCTCTGTCAGTCTTTCCCACAAGGAAGCTTCAATAAGCCTCTTGTCCTTCTCCATCAGAGGGCAGACAGACTGAAAACCACAGTCACAGAAAACAAATGAATCTAACCACATGGACCACAGCCTTGTCTAACTCAATAAAACTATGGGCCATGCCATGTAGGGCCACCCAAGACCAGTGGGTCATGGTGGAGCATTCTGACAAAATGTGGTCCACTGGAGAAGGGAGTGGCAAACCACTTCAGTATTTTTGCCTTGAGAACTCCATGAACAGTATGAAAAGGCAAAAAGATAGGACACTGAAAGATGAACTCCCCAGATCGGTAGGTGCCCAGTATGCTACAGGAGATCAGTGGAGAAATAACTCCAGAAAGAATGAAGAGACAGAGCCAAAGCAAAAACAACACCCAGTTGTGGATGGGACTGGTGATGGAAGCAAGGTCCGATGCTATAAAGAGCAATATTGCATAGGAACCTGGAATGTTAGGTCCATGAATCAAGGCAAATTGGATGTGGTCAAATAGGAGATGGCAAGAGTGAACATCAACATTTTAGGAATCAGTGAATTAAAATGGACTGGAATGGGTGAATTTAACTCAATGACCATTATATCTACTACTGTGGGCAAGAATCCCTTAGAAGAAATGAAGTAGCCATCACAGTCAACAAGAGTCTGAGTACTTCGATGCAATCTCAAAAATGACAAAATGATCTCTATTCATTTCCAAGGCAAATCATTCAATATCACAGTAAACCAAGTCTATGCCCTGACCGGTAATGCTGAAGAAGCCGAAGTTGAATGGTTCTATGAAGACCTACAAGACCTTTTAGAACTAACACCCAAATTAGGTGTCCTTTTCATTATAGGGGACTGGAATGCAAAAGTAGGAAGTCAAGAAACACCTGGGGTAACAGGCAAAAGTACTTTTGGCCTTGGAGTAGAGAATGAAGCAGGGCAAAGGCTAATAGAGTTCTGCCAAGAGAACGCACTGATCACAGCAAACACCCTCTTCCAACAACACAAGAGAAGACTCTACACATGGACATCATCAGATGGTCAACACCAAAATCAGATTGATTATATTCTTTGCAGTCAAAGATGGAGAAGCTCTATACAGTCAGCCAAAATAAGACAGGGAGCTGACTGTGGCTCGGATCATGAACTCCTTATTGCCAAATTGAGACTTAAATTGAAGAAAGTAGGGAAAACCACTAGACCATTCAGCTATGACCTAAATCAAAGCCCTAACGATTATACAGTGGAAGTGAGAAATAGATTTAAGGGGCTAGATCTGTTAGACAGAGTGCCTGATGAACTATGGACGGAGGTTCGTGACGTTGTACAGGAGACAGGGATCAAGACCATCCCCATGGAAAAGAAATGCAAAAAAGCAAAATGGCTCTGGGGAGGCCTTACAAATAGCTGTGAAAAGAAGAGAAGCAAAAAGCAAAGGAGAAAAGGAAAGATATAAGCATCTGAACGCAGAGTTCCAAAGAGTAGCAAGGAGAGATAAGAAAGCCTTCCTCAGCGATCAGTGCAAAGAAATAGAGGAAAACAGTGGAATGAGAAAGACTAGAGATGTCTTCAAGAAAATTAGAGATATTAAGGGAACATTTCATGCAAAGATGGGCTTAATAAAGGACAGAAATTGTATGGACCTACCAGAAGCAGAAGATATTAAGAAGAGGTGGCAAGAATACACAGAAGAACTGTACAAAAAAGATCTTCACAACCCAGATAATCACAATGGTGTGATCACTCACCTAGAGCCAGACATCCTGGAATGTGAAGTCAAGTGGGCCTTAGGAAGCATCACTACGAACAAAGCTAGTGGAGGTGATGGAATTCCACTTGAGCTATTTCAAATCCTAAAAGATAATGCTGTGAAAGTGCTGCACTCAATATGCCAGCAAATTTGGAAAACTCAGCAGTGGCCACAGGACTGGAAAAGGTCAGTTTTCATTCCAATCCCAAAGAAAGCCAATGCCAAAGAATGGTCAAACTACCACACAATTGCTCCCTTCTCACATTCTAGTAAAGTAATGCTCAAAATTCTCCAAGCCAGGCTTCAGCAATATGTGAACCGTGAACTTCCAGATGTTCAAGCTGGATTTAGAAAAGGCAGAGGAACCAGAGATCAAATTGCAAACATCTGCTGGGTCATTGAAAAAACAAGAGAGTTCCAGAAAAACATCTATTTCTGCTTTATTGACTATCCAAAGCCTTTGACTGTGTGGATCACAATAAACTGTGGAAAATTCTGAAAGAGATGGGAATACCAGACCACCTGACCTGCCTCTTGAGAAATCTGTGTGCAGGTCAGGAAGCAACAGTTAGAACTGGACATGGAACAACAGACTGGTTCCAAATAAAAAAAGGTGTATGTCAAGGCTGTATCTTGTCACCCTGCTTATTTAACTTCTATGCAGAGTACATCATGCAAAATGCTGAACTGGAAGAAGCACAAGCTGGAATCAAGATTGCCAGGAGAAATATCAATAACCTCAGATATGCATATTACACCACCCTGATGGCAGAAAGTGAAGAAGAACTAAATAGCCTCTTGATGAAAGTGAAAGAGAAGAGTGTAAAAGTTGGCTTTAAGCTCAACATTCAGAAAACAAATATCATGGCATCTGATCCCATCACTTAATGGCAAATAGATGGAGAAACAATGGAAACAGTGGCAGACTTTGTTTTTTGGGGCTCCAAAATCACTGCAGATGGTGACTGCAGCCATGAAATTAAAAGACGCTTGCTCCTTGGGAGAAAAGTTGTGACCAACCTAGATAGCATATTAAAAAACAGAGACATTACTTTGCCAACAAAGGTCCATCTAGTCAAGGCCATGGTTTTTCCAGTGGTCATGTATGGATGTGATAGTTGGACTATAAAGAAAGCTGACTGCCAAAGAATTGATGCTTTTGAACTGTGGTGTTGGAAAAGACTCTTGAGAGTCCCTTGAACTGCAAGGAGATCTCACCAGTCCATCCTCAAGGAAATAAGTCCTGATTATTCATTGGAAAGACTATTGTTGAAGCTGAAACTCCAATACTTTGGCCACCTGATCAAAGAGCTGACTCATTTGAAAAGACTTCTGATGCTTGGAAAGATTGAAGGTGGGAGGAGTAGGGTATGATAGAGGATGAGTTGGTTGGATGGCATTGCTGACTCAATGGACATAAGTTTGAGTAAACTCCAGGAGTGGTGATGTACAGGGAGGCCTGGCATACTGCAGTCCATGGGGTCACAAAGAGTTGGACAAAACTGAGCGACTGAACTGAACTGAACTGAAGGACAGACTGTTTAAAGATCTTGACTCTTTACAACCAGAATTTGGGTTGCTCTTCTGATGTTTGAGGTCAAATAATCCAGAACATATTGATATTGAACTACATTGGTCTCCGTAAATTAAATGTCTTGCTGGGGCTATAAAGCAGACCGTGGTTGAATTGACACACACAGTGTTTTATATCATGGGATTGGTATTCCAACTGTCAGTAAACTGGGGACTAGATCATTATTGGGCCATAAACATGGCTTGGAATAAATCATAATGTTGAGAAAGAAAGATACTCCTCCATTCCCTGGACTCTGCCATGGATGGTCTTAGACTCCAAAGCCTACATACTCAAAATATTCCCTTGAAATGGGTGAACTGATCTGTACTGGATGGTAAATGGGGACAGATCTATACTAGGGTAGAAAGGAAGTGACTTTTTTGATGAACCAGAATATTTTCTTTTCATCATTCTTGCTGTTTAATTAAATCATTTAAATAAAATCTTATAATTGGGTCTTAAAGGTACTGTGGAGAATTAAAGAAAAACCCTACTTAATGTATAGAGCAGTGAAGTCAAATAGAAGTGTGCAATCTCCCCTCTATAGACAGAATGGTGGTAGCAAGAAGAGACATTCTCACAGGATGTCCATGCCCAGCAGAAGAGTTACTCTGTCATAAGGGGAAAGTGAGAGCAGAAATAGAGGACATAAGCCAAGGGAATGAGGGCCCAGATTCTGAACATCAACGAAGCAGCAGTGGTAACTCTCCAAAAGAACTGGTAGGGAGTGTGCAAGTGGGGGCTCTGAGTAATTATAAATTGGAGTATAAATGGAAATATAACTCAATTACAGCCAGATTAGTGAAGTCTGTACTCTGACTGGCAAATATCCTTATGAAATGATCCAGGAACCAAGCAAGAATTCTAAATACACTGCCAAACATTGTCATCTGTTGTCCTTACAAGCCAGGCCTGGTGATAAAAACTGCTAACAAACCTGAATTACATGCTTTTCATGTGCCACATATAGTGCTGACACTTCAAATTCTTATGATAACATTTTGAATTTCAAATCACAACTCTCTTTTCGTCAGTTAGGAACCTGCAGCTTTAAAAGGTTAAATAAATTGCCCGAGATAAACAGCGAGTAAGTGGTGGTGCTGGGCATCAAACAGAGATCACTTGTTCTAAAGCCTGAGATCTTGACCATCATGCTATGCTGTCCATTAAGAACCAAAGATGAAGGCAGGAGGGTGGTAGGGAAGGGAGGTGAAAGATGGATGGAACTAGTACAATGTAATTCCACAATTTTGGGACGTATCAGCAATGTCATCACTTTTTAGGGATAGGAAAGAAAGAAAAATTTAAAGTGTGTCAGTTGTAAGATACCCCCTTCTTTCAGAAATATTAAAGTGAGAAAAATGAGTTTCATAGAATATGGGACATGTGGTATATTTTTAAATTTTAAATTAAAAAAAAAATTTTACAATGTTTTGTTGGTTTGCCACATGTCTGTGTAAATCAGCCATAATCGTATATAAATCCCCTCCCTCCCTATCCCCCCTTTCCTCTTCCATCCCATCCCTCCAGGTCATCAGAGAGAACCAGACTGGGTTCCCTGTGCTACACAGAAACTTTTTACCAACTACCATCTTACATCTTACAAGTCTATACATTATATATATATATATATATATATATATATATATATATAGATGCTAATTGCATATATATATAGAGAGAGAGAGAGATAGAGATATATATGCTACTCTCTCCATTTATCCCACTCTCTTCCTCCCTGTGTCCAAAAGGCATTCTCTACATCCGTGTCTCCATTCCTTCCCTGAAAATAGGTTCATCCCAATACTATTTTTCTAGGTTTCTTATGCAGTTGTTAATATACTGTATTTGTTTTTCTTATTTACTTCACTCTGTATAAAAGGCTCTAGATTCATCCACCTAACTAGAACTGACTCAAATTTGTTCTTCTTATGGCTGAGTAATATACCATTGTATATATGCACCACATCTTCTTTATCCATTCATGTTGATGGATAGCTAGGTTGCTTCCATGTCCTGGCCATTGGAAATAGTGCTGCCATGAATTATGATTTTCTCAGGGTATATGCCCAGCAGTGGGGTTGCTGTTTCATTTGATGTTATTCAGTTGATAAGTTGTGTCCAACTCTTTGCTACCACATGGACTGCAGCACGCCAGGCTTCCTTGTCTTTCACTATCTCCCAGAGTTTACTCAAACTCATGTCCATTGAGTTTATGATACCATCCAACCATGTCATCTTCTGTCGCCACCTTTTCTCGTCCTGCCATCAATCTTTTACAGCTTCAGGGTCTTTTCCATTAGGTGACCAAAGTATTGGAGCTTCGACTTCAGCATCAATTCTTCCAATGAATATTCAGATTTAATTTCCTTTAATTGACTGGTTTGATCTCCTTGCTGTTCAAGGGACTCTTGAGAGTCTTCTCCAACACCACAGTTCAAAAGCATCAATTCTCTAGCATTCAGCCTTCTTTATGGTCCAACTCTCACATCTGTACATGACTACTGGAAAAACTATAGCTTTGACTATACAGACTTTGTTGGCAAAGTGACATCTCTGCTTTTTAATATGCTGTGTAGGTTGGTCACAGCTTTTCTTCCAAGGAGAAAGCGTCTTTTAATTTCATGGCTGCAGTCACCATCTGCAGTAATTTTGGACCCCAAGAAAATAAATTCTGCCACTGTTTACTCATCTATTTGCCATGAAATGATGGGACCAGATGCCATGATTTAGCTTTCTGAATATTGAGTTCTAAGCCAGCTTTTTCACTCTCCTCTTTCATCTTCATCAAGATGCTCTTCAGTTCCTCTTTGTTTTCTGCCATTGTTCTGGGTCATAGATTTAGTCCTATTTTTTTTTTTTTAATCTGCATACTCTTTTCCATAATGGTTGTATAAGTTTACGTTCCCACCAACAGTGTAGGAGGATTTCTTTTTCTCCACATCCTCTCCAGCATTTATTGTTTGTGGATTTTTTTGATGATGCCCATTCTGATTGATGTGAGGTGATAACCTCATTGTAGTTTTTATTTGCATTTCTCTAATAATGAGTGATGTTATCATCTTTTCAATGTTTATTAGCCATCTGTACCTTTTCTTTGGAGAAATGTCTATTTAGGTCTTCTGCCCACTTTTTGATTGGGCTGTTTGTTTCCCTGATATTTAGCTGTGTGAGCTGTTTATATATTCTGGAGGTTAATCCTTTGTCAGTTGCTTAATTTGAAATTATTTTGTCCCATTCTGAGAGTTGTTTCTTAATCTTATTTATGGTTTCCTTTTCCCTCATAGTTCAGTTGGTAAAGAATTCACCTGCAATGCAGGAGATTCTGGTTCAATTCCTGGTTGGGAAGATCAGCTGGAGAAGGGATAGGCTACCCACTCCAGTATTCTTGGGCTTCCCTTGTGGCTCAGCGGGTAAAGAATCTGCCTGCAATGTGGGAGATTTGGGTTCAGTCCCTAGGTTGGGAAGATCCCCTGGAGTAAGGGAAAGGCTACCCACTCCAGTATTCTGGCCTGGAGAATTCCATGGACTGTATAGGCTATGGGTCACAAAGAGTCAGACACGACTGAGCAACTTTCACTTTCACTTTGCTGTGCAAGGGTTTTAAGTTTAATTAGGCCCCATTTGTTTATTTTTGTTTTTATTTCCAATTCTCTAGAAGGTGGGTCGAAGAGCATCTTGCTGTTATATATGTCAAAGAGTGTACTGCCTATGTTTTCTTCTGCTTTATAGTTTCTAGCCTTACATTTAAGTCTTTAATCCATTTTGAGTTGGGGTGTGTGTGTGTGTGTGTGTGTGTGTGGTTTTGGAGCCCAGAAAAATAAAATCTATCACTGTTTCCACTTTACCCCATTCTGTTTGCCATGAAGTGATGAGACTGGATGCCATGATCTTAGTTTTCTGAATGTTGAGTTTTAAGCCAGTTTTTTCACTCTCCTCTTTCACCTTTATCAAGAGGCTCTTTAGTTCTCTCTTTGCTTTCTGCAATTAACGTCATATCATCTGCATATCTGAGGTTGTTGTTATTTCTCCCAGCAATCTTGAATCCAACTTGTGATTCTTCCAGCTTGGTATTTCGCATGAAGTACTCTGCATATAAGTTAAATATGCAGGGTGACAATACACAGCCTTGTTGTACTCCTTTCCTAATTTTGAATCAGTCTGTTGTTCCATGTCTGGTTCTGACTGTTGCTTCTTGACCTACATACAGGTTTCTCAGGGACAGGTCAGGTGGTCTAGTATTCCCATCTGTTTAAAATTTTCCAGTTTGTTGTGATCCATACAGTCAAAAGCTTTAGCATTGTCAATGAAACAGAAGTAGATGTTTTTCTGGAATTTCTTTGCTTTCCCTATGATCCAGCAAATGCTGGCAATTTGATCTCTGGTTCCTCTACCTTTTCTAAATCCAGCTGGTACATCTGAAAGTTCTCAGTTCACGTGCTACTGAAGCCTAGCTTGAAGAATTTGATGGGTTGGCCAAAAAGTTCATTTGAGTTTTCAGATAACATCTTATGGGAAAGCTGGCTAACCCAATATTTAATATTCATAATGATCCTCAAAGAAGTAAATGACTCACACCAGAATTTGAACCCATACCTGTCTGAGGATTAATTCAGTATTTAGAAGATACAAAGATTCCATCCTATTTTTTTCTCGTGAGACAGGAGCCCATGATTCCATACTGGAAAGACTGTTCTTAGCTATGGTTTCTATAATTGCTGCTCTGAAAGCAGTGTAGGTGAGAGTTCTACAATCACCTTCAGACATTTTGGATGCATTAGAGAATATGATGATAGTTTCTGCAATTTACCTAGTAACCACCACTTTCAGGAGCTTCCCTTTACAGCCATGTTACTTATGTGATTTTTCAGCTGCTTTATTTTGGAACCTAACACTGAGGTTGTTCAAGGCTTCATACATGTAGGTTTATTATTATTTCTTACCTACAGGAGATATAAATATATTTCAATGTGCCATTTTTTTTTCAATGTGCAGTAGTGTTGCTGGGATATACATGTTAGGAAATTACAGTAAATGTTTTTGGAAAAAATAGTTTAAACTTAAATTTATTACCCTTATGGTTAAAAGAGTTAAACCTAAGGCCTTAAAATTTTCCTGCTTGCAATGAAGGCATAACTTAAATACAAGGAGTGTTGTCACACTGAGTAACAGAATTCTGGACAATTTAAATGCCATGAAAGAGTGCTGGTAATAGAAAGTCCAGATGTATTGTTGAAAATTATCCACATCATCATATATACATACACATATATGTGTGTCTACATGTATATGGATGTATATACATTTCTACATACACATAAGCACTTGCAGGAATCCTTTGAACTCCAAAAAAGGTAATATTATAATCTCCCTAGATAAGTACATGCAGATCTTATCACAGGCATTAACACATATACTCCTATGTACACACATGTATCCCTTGTCAAAAATGGTACTGAAAAATTGACTGTAAATTGAATTTTTACTTAAATTTATTTTACTAACGAGCCTATATTTAGTTGAAAAATTTATTTTTAAAATTTGTTCTCGCTCATCCTTTTTATTTTAAAATTTTTAAAAATTAAAATTAATTTAATAGCGATATAATCGACAATATTACTTCTTTTTCAAAAGTTAAGATTCCATGGGCAATTTGTGACTTACAAAATAAAAGTGTATGCTTAGTCTTCTCAAAGCCAGGCATCCATATTTTAAATATACACATGAATTGCATCTGTTCCATCGGTGTCAGTCACTCAAGGAATATATAGTTAGCATCTCCTGTGTACCTACTACTCTGTCAGGTGCTGGAGAAGCTTTGTGTGTGTGTGTGTGTGTGTGTGTGTGTGCACGCACATGCACGTGTATATATATACACACACACAAAGAATTTAAGTATGAATTTGTAGCAAGAAACTTATTGAAATAATAAAAATTCCTTGGGCTCCCAGCAGTCTATTGGTCCTTGGGAAGCTATTAAGTACATATGGAAGTTCTCCTGGACACTATTAGCAACACAGCCTGTCCATAATCTTAGCCTTTTAGTCTAGCCCAGACATTTACACTTGGTTCCCATATTCAAAATCAATTCCATAGCTGGATAGTTCAATATATTCATTTTAAAGTCCACTCTGCAACTTCAAAGTCGATGACAGATTAGGAACATTGTTCCAAGTAGAATACATGTTCATATCTTTAAGCTTTTTACTACTACTTGTAGGCTGCATAGGAAAATTAAGGATAGATGAACTAAAGACAGCTGATGAAGAACATTTCCATGCAGTTTAGCAACCACCTCGCTGTGAGTCCAGATTGGATGCTTTTGAAAATCCTTCAAGAGTTAAGTAATACCAAGAAATTGGCCCCCTCAAGCAATAAATTATTTTGATATTCACCACAACAGAACAACAAACAGGCTGTCAGGTTTGGCAACAATTTGAAAAAAGGCGGGCCTCCTCTCTGAACTCTGAATGGAAACATTATTTTTCCTCCACTAGAAGCCATCATCACTCTTTCACCATAAGGAAGGTCACACCATCTTTCACAAAAGATTTGCCTGCTTGTAATTACTGCCTGCAGCGTACAGACAAATGCAATCTTTTAAAATGCTAACTGTGTTATACTTATACCCAAGGGATCCCGGGTACAAATGTAACTGTGGCCTCACCAGTTTGTCTTTGCAAGACCTAACAGTGCTGATTGAAAACAGCTGAACTAAATCAACAGTTACCTTGAGCCAGGGGCCTTTGGAGAGCAATTAGAGTCAAGGCTTGGGTTTTGAACCCAATATGCTCTGTCAGTCTCAATGATTTGTGTTTGTTGTACTCAGTCTCATTTCCTGCATGAAATATGAGGCTGTATAAAGAGGAAAAATTCCCAAGATTAAAAAATATTTGACCTCAGTGCATTTGTGAGCATAGAAGTACACATGTCTAAATGACCATTTGGGTTTGTAGTACAAAGTTCTATTGATGTTGGCAGCCTGAGCTTCCCAGTCTCAAAGCCACATGAATGGTTTCGAGTTTCAGCCAAAAAATGTTTTCCACATGCTTTAGTGTGGGCCAATTTACACAGTAGATTTTGTGGAGACTGTGGCCAAGCGCTTCATAAAGGGCTGCCTTCTCTGGGATCAGGGAAACCACAACAGACACATTGCTAATGCAATCTAATTATCTGCTTGAATATTTTTCCAGATGTATCCAATGTCTAAAAATACTGCAATAAAAAAGGTATTATTTGGCCCTCTCAACTGAAACAGTGGCATAAAGAACCTGTTTGTCTAGAGGGAAAGTTATGACATTATACTTCTATGACTGCATTTAAATCAGTCAAACAAAATAGTACCCACAGGGTGGGCCTTACTTTCTGTTTGAATAAGTGTTCCAAATTGAGACCTCCGTATAAGAGATCATTCCTTTATATAAAGGGGTGAACCTCTCACTTATAAGTTAATTCCTCTCATTTGCGGTTTCCTAACTTGATTGAGGTTCGGGAGTGTAATTCATGACAAAGAGATCAAATGCTTTTTCCATTACTGAAAAAGCTTAGCCTCATTGTACACCTCACCCAACAGGACAGCAGACTATTTCCTTCCTGTCAGGAGAAAAATATCTTTTGACTAATAAGTTGAGATTTTTACCCTGTCCCCATAGAAAAACTGGCTGTTCTGAAAGTCTTAATGTTTCCCTTTTGTTTTCCTTCGGCAGAATTTATTTTTGTATAGCAAGCCCCATACTTCAGCCTAGTTTCCTTTGTCACTTGGATCTCAGCTAATCTAGCAGATACATGATGTTATGCCAGGTTATTGTTTAAGTTGTTGGCAACCGTGCTCATTCCTAACACATCCAACAGGAGAACAAAGTACATTCAGTAGGAATTTTGGGTACTAAATTGAGAGGTCAGTTTTACCAGCCTGAGGATTTATGTACCCTTGTTTTAACCAAGGCTTTAAAGTGAACTGTAAAATTCCAAATAAATAATCAAGGCTAGACAAAACACACACATTTTTCCAAAAAAACTGAAAAATTTATAAAAAGTTTTTATCTTTGTCCTCTTTTTTTTTTTTGTCCTTTGCCTCCATCTAGCAAAAGGGTTGCAGGGAAGGTGAATTCTGTATTACACCTTTCAGGAAGTAATAAATCAGACACAAAACGTACTTTCATGGCTTTGACTGGGCTCAATCACAACTCCGAACCCATGTGCTAGCTTTTTTAATTTCTGTACTGCACCACTGGGTGAGCAGAGATACCCAATGTGGTGATACCTTTACACAGTTAGACATTGAAGTTGTGGCTGAAACCATGGAGAAAGCATAGTGCCAAGAACTTCTGTGAGCTAAAGGTGAGCAAGCAACTCCCCCAGGATGGTTCATTCAATTTTCCTTAAATGAGCTATTCTCCTCGCAGTGAGAGTTCTCACTGACTGATTTGACTCTATTGTTTCTTGTGAAATCTCGAAACTATATCTTCATTCATTCCACTGTTGGGTTTTTTTTTTTTCCCCCTCAGCTGGGATATGGTTTCAAAATCTGTTCATAGTTCCCTAAAAGATCCTTAGGGAATGAAGTCACTTGGGTTTTCCAATTAAAAAAATAAACAGTTCCATTCCTCTGGCAATCCTTTTTTGTTATATGACCCCCACCCATAACAATGTGTGATTATCCTATTTCCATGTATCATCAGGATGTTCTCAGGAAAGTGAGGGCAGGAATGAGAGGCTAGTCATTTTGGCAAATAGAGAATATTTTATTTAAAAGTGGATTGTGTTTCAAATGTGTATTTATAATTCAGGTGTTTGAAATTCAGTTTGTGCTTTCTTGTAGAAAAAATGTTGTAAGTGGGAGAAAGGTTCTTACAAAGACTTTTTAACCCATAACAAAACTTATAATATATTTAAAGTATTGTATTAGGATAAAAGGTCTTTTTCTTATGAAAAAATAATTAAAGAAGACCATTGAGGTGATACAGATGAGCTTTAACACTTCATGAAGTAGATAGTCTTCTTTCTCAGAACTGCAAAAGACAAAGAGTACAATGCAAAAAACTTTCATAGGATAAAGAATAAGGAACAAGCAGAGATGGACAGAAAATATCTGATTGGCAGAAGCCACATAGTCAACCTTGTTTGGAGTGAGAAGGTCCAGAGTTGGCTTGGGATTTGGGGGTTGGCTGACTGGATATACTGCGTTTATGGTCAAGAGGAGGATTTACAAGGATGTGAAAGTTACCTAAGTTCTGGTTTGCTGATGTGGCACTCTGGGCAGGAGCAGCTCAATCTTTGGTCTAGAAAGTTATTTCAACAGTTTCAAGATATGAACTATGTCCCATTTATATAGGAGTCTAGAGGCATAAGGCCAAAGAGTAAAGGAATAAGAAGGGGGAAAAAAAAGAGTTTCTTCCTGAATTTCTGGTAGGATTATCCCAAGCAAGATTTTGAAAGAGTCAGAAGTTGATTTGGCACTCTATTCTGGAAACGCTCTGTTATTTTCCTCCTACTTTCTCACAGTAGTTTTTCAGGTCCTAGTTATTTCATGTTTCCCTAGATTTTTTGAAATTGTGAAGGCCTCCTTTCTTCTTGTCTCACGTGTGACACCTGTTATGTATACCTTCATCCTTCGCTCACCTTCATCCAAGCATCTTGGTATCATCAGGAGGATTGCCTACTGATCAAAATAATTTGTGCTAGGGAGGAGAGAATGAAGATGGCAGAGAAAGGATGTAGAGCTCATCTCCCTCCATGAATACATCAATAATACATCTACATGTGGAAAAATTCTCACTGAAAACTAACTGGAAATGAGCAGAAGGACTCTGGTACAACCAAGACTGTAATAAAGATATATGTATGATTGGGTAGAAAGAGAAAAAAGCAATCAGATAAGGGACCTGTGTCCTTGGGCCCTAATTCAGGAAAAGGAGTACAAAGGCAGACACGCCTTGGGGTATGCACTGTGAGAACAACAGATTGGATGCCCCAGTCCTGGGGTCCTATGGGGGAAGACAAGCCCAAGCCCCCTTGGCTGGTTGGGGAACTCCTGGCACTATGGATGGGTGAGGGGGAAGCCTGGACTTTGCTTGTGAGAAGTGTGCACATGCTAGCCTGACCCCAGACAAAATAGAAACAGATTCACAGATATAAACTAGTGGTTACAAGTGGGGAGAGGGAAGGTGGGAGGGGCACGAGAGAGGCAAGGGATTCACAGGTGCAAAATACTATGTGTGAAATAGATAAGCAACAAGGATGTATTGTATAGCACAGGGATTTATGGCCATTGTCTTATAATAACTTTCAATGGAGTATAATCTGTAAAAATACTAAATCACTATGATGTATACCTGAAACTAATATTGCAAATCAATTATACTTCAGTATGTAAAATAAATTGTACTAAGGTATGAATAACTTTTAAATCATCTTGAGCTATTTGTATTTTTAGAAAGTATGAAAATTAATATGAAATATTTAATTTGTTCATTTCAGGCTTTGTGATAAAATTGAAAAAAATTTAACAACTTGGGGGAAATAAGATTTGATGTCTGGATCCCAAGTCAGAGGCAGGCCTGCCCAGGTTGAAGCTTTGCTCTTCGGGTAAGTATTCTGACTTTTCACATATGATTCTCTGCCTAAAGCTCTGCATTGCTGAGAAAGGATTTTTTAGGGACACTGTTCCCATCATTAACTTCCTTTGTCTGACAGTGTTATTAGTACATACGGTGACTGTAAGCTCAAGACTAACTGTAGCAGAAAGTAAAGTGGATCTCTGAGATCTAAATTTGAGTCTTAGAAAATGCTATCCATAAATTTCATCATTATTTTGGGCAAATAAAGCCACAATACATTTTTTAAAAAACATTTTATCATAGAACAAGCTAAGAAATAAAGCACTTTGAACCAAATTTCAGGACCCAATTTCATGGGTCCTGAAATTGGCTATTTTGGTTGTGAAAGTTTAGGTTTTGGTTTTCATGGTTTTAAAGATCATAACATGATATGAAGCAGTGTTTCTCAAAGTGTAGTCCATAAATCATTTGTGTCCTCTGGTGGTTTTCAGCAAATTGTTTAGAGATTTCAGAGGAAAAAGAAATTTTTAAAAATTTTGTTCATAAATACTTAACAAACTTAAAATATAAGATTAAATAGAATTCTTCCTGAGGTCTACTTTATTATTCATGGTTAGCAACCTAAAGGTAGCCCACTCATTGCAAGGACTCTGGTGATTAAGTCTTAGCTTCCTATCAGTTAACCGGAAGAAATGCATTTAGGTTAATTTATTTCACATTATTAACATGTTACTGTTCACATTTGTTCCATTTGCCTTTTTAAAAATTGTTACTATTGGGGTTTATTATTAAATTTCTAATTTTAATCACATAAAAGTAGTTTATGCAAATATAAAAATAGAGACAGAAATACAACACTGCCATAATCATCTTTAGTGACCAGGTTTCAGAGAGAATATGGAATGTGATTACGTATGTGCTGAGACCAGGGAAAAGCAAAACAGCTGGAAGTAGCTATTGTTCATTGCAGCACTATTTACAATAGCTAGAACATGGAAGCAACCTAGATGTCCATCCACAGATGAATGGATTAAAAAGTTGTGGTATATATACTCAATGGAATATTACTCAGCCATAAAAAGGAATGCATTTGAGTCAGTCCTGATGAGGTGGATGAAACTAGAACCTATTATACACAGTGAAGTAAGTCAGAAAGAGAAAGATAAATATCATATTCTAATGCTTATATACAGAATCTAGAAAAATGGTACTGAAGAATTTATTTCCAGGGCAGCAATGGAGAAACAGACATAGAGAATAGACTTATGGACATGGGGAGAGGGGAGAAGAGGGTGAGATGTATGGAAAGAGTAACATGGAAATTTACATTACCATATGTAAAATAGATAGCCAATGGGAATTTGCTTTATGGCTCAGAAAACTCAGACAGGGGCTCTGTATCAACCTAGAGGGGTTGGATGGGGAGGGAGATGAGAGGGAGGTTCAAAAGGGAGGGGACATATGTATACCTATGGCTGATTCATGTTGAGGTTTGACAGAAAACAGCAAAATTCTGTAAAGCAATTATGTTTCAATAAAAAATAATTTTTTTTAAAAAAGTGAAGAAAGGGTAAATGATGGAAAGTTTTATTTAAGGAGACTAAAGTCATTTAACCCTGTTGTATAGTAAATTGCTTTTTATAAGACTTGGTTAAATAGTGGCATGAAGCCATCAAATCTTTGCATATAAGTACTATGTACCTCTCTGATTTTAAAAATAATGGTTTTTTCCTATAGAAATATTTCTGGTTGTAAATTGTTGGATTTTGTTGCTAAAGAAAAATGGGAATATCAAAACTAAGGGGCATAATTCAGAAGTTGCATTCTTTGTAGCAAAAGCAGGTATAGATGCAAGCCGTAATTTTTCAAGACAGCTGGTAAAACTAGCTAAAAATTAATAACAAATAATGAGCTCAAAGAGAAAGCATAATAAATGAAAATGGTAAAAACTTCCTATGATATGACAGTTGTATATGATGGAACATTAATGGCATGTACTGTTCATGATTTAGGGCATATTTTGCTTTTCAGTTGACAAAACCATTAGTATATAAAGTATGAATCAGGTCTTGGCTAATGTGTGATGCGTACATAAAGGAGAAATGCTCGATGATTGTTTTGTTGTTTCGGGTGTTTTGTTTGTTCTTGTTTGTTAATAGTTCACTTGAGCACAATTTATTTTTAAATTTTAATATCATATTTTTCACGTTGCCCACCATTACTCAGTTGTGACCTCGAAATTAAGCTCCCTCTACACTGCCCTCTGAGCCACCATGCCTTTTTGTTCTGTTAGTCATTCAAGTCCACATTAGAAGAAATGATTCGTCTAGCATTGCTATTTTTCTGAAACATGATGTACATTGGAAAAAGAGTATTGGCACTAATAAGGCATCATGGTTGGTTCAGGTTGGTTCTGTGTTGTAGGAAATACAGAAATTTGTGGGTATAATCAGATGGTGGTATATGCTTTTTTGGTTTATTCTGGGAAATGAGATTCTACTTTTCCACACTGAAGTATGTATGCTGATTTGCAAGAGGCAATTTTCATAACTTTTAGAATAATGAAAGATAATACACGTAGAGAAAGGTGTATATAACATAAATGTACAATGAATCATTAGAAAGTGAACACCCTTTAGCCATCATCTAAGTAAAAAATTAGAATCTTGCAGACATTAAAGAAGCACCTCCTTGCCTCTGGGTATCTCTTCTCAATCACATTTCCTTTATGCCATTTAGATAAAAAAAAAATTATCTTGATATGTATGATACTCTTTCCTTGATATTCCTTGACTTTTATTGCTCTTTTATGTAGCCCTAAGTAAAATGGCTAATATGGACTGGTTTTAAATTTTATATAAATGCATTATTTTAAAAAAATTCTTTCAATTTGTCTGTAAGATGCAGTTTGTTGTACATAGCTTTAGTTTGATTGTGGTACAAAATTCCACAATCAAACTAGAGCTATGTAAAACTTTAATTGTAGTACAAAATTATCAATCTATATTATTAACCACCAGAATTTACTTATCCATCATAATATTTGTACTTCCGGATGGATGTTAGAGTTGTTTTCAGCTATTGCAAAAACTGATGCTATGAACTTTATTTTGTTTCCTGACACACATGTGAATGTATTTCTTTAGATATATACCCAAGAATGTAATGTTTGCTATTGTTTGGTCATAAAGATACTGTTTTTTCGGTATGGGTGTTTGGGTAAGGACAGTACTTTAAGTACTTGAACCCGTTTTCACTCATGTCAGCTCCGTATGAAAGGTTCTTGCTCCCTATCTTCACCAACACTTGTTATTGTCAGACTTTTAAATTTGCCCAAGCTCATAGTTGTGTAGAAGGACTTTACTGTTTTTTTAATTTGCATTTCAAGTGGAAATTATTGAGATAAACACTTGAAATACTAAATAAAATTTAAATGTCTTTATAAAATTGATAATACCAGTAAAAATCTTGTCTAATAGCTTGAACTATTATTTCAAAGTTGAAATGTCATCACCTTTAATGTTAATTATGACACACTAATATTTATCACAAAATTGATTTATGTTACAAAGACAATGGCTTCTAGTTTGATTCTTTGTCAATACTTGATATTTTGCTTCATTTGTTAGATAAATAAATTAATAATTAACTGACTTTATTTGAAAATTACATTTGAATAACAAACAGAATATAAACAAATACTTAGTAGTAGTAATCCATTTGCTTATCTTCCAGTTTGAAACTTAGAAACCTCTAGTTTTTGTTTATGTTCTGCTCACTGACCTCATTGGTGAAAGAGGACTGAATATTGTTTTATTAATTATGGAATTACAATTCTATAATTATATAGAGTTCTATGATTCTATATAATTCTTTGTTCAGTGTACAATGGAAATATCTCAAATTCTCTAACAGTCTCCAAACAAATGCTACCTTTCTCAATAATGTATAATATTGCAAAAAGATATTTTACCATAGTTAATATAAATATTAAAAAGTGAAAACTTCTGGTTTGAAATAATAATTTTTATCTTTGTGGAGGATGCCAAGCAAAACCATCCCAATATTTGATTTAAAAAGATATATTAATGATAATTATATTTTATATCTTGCCTTATATTAAATAATTAAGATGATTTTTCAGAAAAATCCATGATTACAATTGCTCCAAAACATGATTAAGTGGTCTATCAATGACTCAAGTTTGACAAACACTAGTATATTATAAAGTGCTAGTGATTAAGAGTTATAAAAAGATTCTAGGACTGACTTTCACTAACAACATCATACTAACAGTCTGGGAGATTTGTTAGTACTGCTTAATTTCCATTTCTTCACCTAGAAAATAGATCTCACTAGCTGCCCTGAGTTCCTCATATTGTTTTGTATAAATGAGATAATATAAAAAAAATGTTAAATACCATTCTGCTGCCAATTATGATGGAACAGCTGTTACCAGAATAATTGTTCTATAAGAACTTTGAAACTTGGATACAATAAAGCAATAAAAACAATTTAAAATATTTTTGAAGGCACTGGAGATCAACCAAAATAGCTAAGACATGAAAGCTAAGATCCAGAGAGGAGAGAATCATAGAAAGGAAAGACCTACATTTTGTAGGCATTTTCCCAAGACATTTTGTAACCACAAACTAGTGCTTGAACAGAGCAAGATCCTGAGAAAGTAAGTATAAGGTAGCTATTAAGCTAATCAGAGATGATCACAGCTTCAGTAGTTTCTAAAGAGGAGGAGCCTTTTTTTTTTATGTTTTTTTTTGTTGTTGTTGTTTTATTTTTAAACTTTACATAACTGTATTAGTTTTGCCAAATATCAAAATGAATCCGCCACAGGTGTACATGTGTTCCCCATCTTGAACCCTCCTCCCTCCTCCCTCCCCATTCCATCCCTCTGGGTCGTCCCAGTGCACCAGCCCCAAGCATCCAGTATCGTGCATCGAACCTGGACTGGCAACTCGTTTCATACATGATATTACACATGTTTCAATGTCATTCTCCCAAATCTTCCCACCCTCTCCCTCTCTCACAGAGTCCATAAGACTGTTCTATACATCAGTGTCTCTTTTGCTGTCTCGTACACAGGGTTATTGTTACCATCTTTCTAAATTCCATATATATGCGTTAGTATACTGTATTGGTGTTTTTCTTTCTGGCTTACTTCACTGTGTATAATAGGCTCCAGTTTCATCCACCTCATTAGAACTGATTCAAATGTATTCTTTTTAATGGCTGAATAATACTCCATTGTGTATATGTACCACTGCTTTCTTATCCATTCATCTGCTGATGGACATCTAGGTTGCTTCCATGTCCTGGCTATTATAAACAGTGCTGTGATGAACATTGGGGTACACGTGTCTCTTTCCCTTCTGGTTTCCTCAGTGTGTATGCCCAGCAGTGGGATTGCTGGATCATAAGGCTGTTCTATTTCCAGTTTTTTAAGGAATCTCCACACTGTTCTCCATAGTGGCTGTACTAGTTTGCATTCCCACCAACAGTGTAAGAGGGTTCCCTTTTCTCCACACCCTCTCCAGCATTTATTACTTGTAGACTTTTGGATCGCAGCCATTCTGACTGGTGTGAAATGGTACCTCATAGTGGTTTTGATTTGCATTTCTCTGATAATGAGTGATGTTGAGCATCTTTTCACGTGTTTGTTAGCCATCTGTATGTCTTCTTTGGAGAAATGTCTATTTAGTTCTTTGGCCCATTTTTTGATTGGGTCATTTATTTTTCTGGAGTTGAGCTGTAGGAGTTGCTTGTATATTCTCGAGATTAGTTGTTTGTCAGTTGCTTCATTTGCTATTATTTTCTCCCATTCTGAAGGCTGTCTTTGCACCTTGCTAATAGTTTCCTTTGATGTGCAGAAGCTTTTAAGGTTAATTAGGTCCCATTTGTTTATTTTTGCTTTTATTTCCAATATTCTGGGAGGTGGGTCATAGAGGATCCTGCTGTGATGTATGTCAGAGAGTGTTTTGCCTATGTTCTCCTCTAGGAGTTTTATAGTTTCTGGTCTTACATTTAGATCTTTAATCCATTTTGAGTTTATTTTTGTGTATGGTGTTAGAAAGTGTTCTAGTTTCATTCTTTTACAAGTGGTTGACCAGAGTTCCCAGCACCACTTGTTAAAGAGATTGTCTTTAATCCATTGTATATTCTTGCCTCCTTTGTCAAAGATAAGGTGTCCATATGTGTGTGGATTTATCTCTGGACTTTCTATTTTGTTCCATTGATCTATATTTCTGTCTTTGTGCCAGTACCATACTGTCTTGATAACCGTGGCTTTGTAGTAGAGCCTGAAGTCAGGTAGGTTGATTCCTCCAGTTCCATTCTTCTTTCTCAAGATAGCTTTGGCTATCCGAGGTTTTTTGTTTTTCCATACAAATTGTGAAATTATTTGTTCTAGCTCTGTGAAGAATGCTGTTGGTAGCTTGATAGGGATTGCATTGAATCTATGGATTGCTTTGGGTAGTATACTCATTTTCACTATATTGATTCTTCCAATCCATGAACATGGTATATTTCTCCATCTGTTAGTGTCCTCTTTGATTTCTTTCACCAGTGTTTTATAGTTTTCTATATATAGGTCTTTAGTTGCTTTAGGTAGATATATTCCTAAGTATTTTATTCTTTCCATTGCAATGGTGAATGGAATTGTTTCCTTAATTTCTCTTTCTGTTTCCTCATTATTAGTGTATAGGAATGCAAGGGATTTCTGTGTGTTGATTTTATATCCTGCAACTTTACTATAGTCATTGATGAGTTCTAGTAATTTTCTGGTGGAGTCTTTAGGGTTTTCTATGTAGAGGATCATGTCATCTGCAAACAGTGAGAGCTTTACTTCTTCTTTTCCAATTTGGATTCCTTTTATTTCTTTTTCTGCTCTGATTGCTGTGGCCAAAACTTCCAAAACTATGTTGAATAGTAATGGTGAGAGTGGGCACCCTTGTCTTGTTCCTGACTTTAGAGGAAATGCTTTCAATTTTTCACCATTGAGGATAATGTTTGCTGTGGGTTTGTCATATATAGTTTTTATTATGTTGAGGTATGTTCCTTCTATTCCTGCTTTCTGGAGAGTTTTGATCATAAATGAATGTTGAATTTTGTCAAAGGCTTTCTCTGCATCTATTGAGATAATCATATGGTTTTTATTTTTCAATTTGTTAATGTGGTGTATTACATTGATTGATTCGTGGATATTGAAGAATCCTTGCATCCCTGAGGAGCCTTAATAAACACCCTGCTGCTGCTGCTGCTGCTAAGTCGCTTCAGTCGTGTCCAATTCTGTGCGACCCCATAGGTGGCAGCCCACCAGGCTCCCCCGTCCCTGGGATTCTCCAGGCAAGAACACTGGAGTGGGTTGCCATTTCCTTCGCCAATGCATGAAAGTGAAAAGTGAAAGTGAAGTCACTCAGTCGTGTCCAACTCCTAGTGACCCCATGGACTACAGCCCACCAGGCCCCTCCGTCCATGGGATTTTCCAGGCAAGATTACTGGAGTGAGTTGCCATTGCCTTCTCCAAATAAACACCCTAGGATTTTAGTAAAGAACTCTGAAAGCCTATTGCCTTAGGAATAATAGCAAACCAGAAATAGACTAGTCTTACTGAATCAAGGCAATATACCTATATTCTTTGCACCTGAGAAATGAAACTCAAACCCTCTCTGGAAGAGATGATATCACCCAGGAAAACTAAATAATTCATACATATCATTTAGCATTCATTCAAAAACTACCAGACATGCCAAGAAACATAACCAAAAGAAAAAAAAAAACAATCAAGAGAAAATAGAAACATCCAAAAATGATCCAGGATGGTAGATAATTTCACAGTAAGTTATGAAATTATAAAAATAATAAAATATAAATTTTTATAATTAATATATTTAACAGCAGATTAGAAAAATATAAGAAGAAATAATGAAGTAAAAGATGGGTTAGTAGAAAATATCTAGACAGAAGCAAACACAGACAGAGAAGAAAAGATGTTTTAAATACCATGAGATGTATGGGACACAATGAGAAGACTGAACTTATGTCTACAAAGAAAGGTGAGACAGAATGGGAGGGAAACTTTTTAAACAGATCAGAAATTTTAAAAGGCTAGAATATTCAAAATTACAGAAAGGCCTATTTATTCAAGAATATAATTATATAAAAAAACTATACTAACAACAAAAAAGAATTTTTAAATGAAATATTTAAATGATATCATTTACTCTAACAGCAAAGCATAAATTGTTTAGGGAAAAAAATATATGAATATTTTAAATATACTTTATTCTTAAAATAAAAGAAAAACCCTAGAAATAAAAATATAAACCCTAGAAAACCTGAAAATAAAAACCCTAGAAAACATTGCTGTGAGAAATTAAAGCCTAAACAAATGGAAGCTATGTTGTATTCATGGACTGAGATATTCAAAATTGAAGAATGGTAACTCTATAGACTCAATAAATTATAATTAATGGGCAAACAATCCCACTGGAGAGCATGGTAGAAACTGATATACTGATATTTGAACAATTTTGGTACAATAAGAGCAAAGTAAGAGTACCTACATTCCCAAACTCAAGCCTTATTACAAAGTTAAAGTAACTAAAATAGAGTGGTATTGCTGTGAGACTAGACAAACTAATAGAACATAGCAGAGAAACCAGAGAGAGAATCTATGTTTAAAGTCAACAAATTCATTATTGCAGTGCAATTAGGAAAGAATGCTCTTTCCAGTAAATAATTTTGTATCAACTGAATCTCCATAGAGATTTTTAAAAAGAACCTTTGCTTCATACTTCACACTATACATAAAATCATTTTCTGGTGGATTAAAGACAAAAATGTGAAACATAAAATAATAGATTCAGAACATAATATAAGAGATCTTGGGGGTGTGCGAAACAATTTTTAAAAGATACAGAAGCACTTAAGCATGATAGGCATGAATTCTTCATTAAATGTAAGAACAGATACCACTTAGAAAGTGAACATACAAGTCACAGAACAGAATTATATTCACAATAATAAAGGAAATTTTACAGGCTAACAAGGAAAAAAACAGAAAATGTAATTAAAAAAAAAAAGACTTGAACTGACATTTCACAGACAAGTAATAAATATATGGAAGCATGATCAGCATTTGTTAGTTATCAGGATAAAGCAACATACAATGAGATATCACTGGGGTTGCAGAGTCGGACACAACTGAGCGACTGAACTGAACTGAACCCTTTAGTAGGTAAAATTTGAAAGTGGCTAAAATTTGGAAAATGTAGAAAAAATGGCTAAAATTTTGGGAAAAAATAGATAAAATCAAGTGTAGACAAATATATAAAGCAGCAGAAAATCTCATTCACTGCTAATGAAAGTATAAACTTCTAAAATCACTTTGGAAGTCTGTTTGGCAGAGTAACGCATCATATGATACAGCAATTCTATTTTTAGGTATCGATGGAAAAGCATACATATATGCAGCAAATGTATAAAAATGTTCATAGCACTATTATCCAGCATAGTAAAAGATGAAAAACAATCTAAATGTTCAGTAACAATAAAATGAATAGATTTTGCTGTATTTGTACAATGGAATACTAATGTTGAATCAGAGAGCAAAGACTACATATTGTTTGAATCTATTTACATAAAATTGAAAATGTGCAAAGCTAATATATGGTTACAGAAGTCAAACATAGTGGTTCTATTTGGTAAAAATATCATGACTGGGAGAGCATATGAGAAAGGCTTCTGAACACTGACAAATTTGATCTGGATGATGGTTAACAAGTGTGTACATAAACAAGCTTTATTGAACTATATACATATAATTTATAGATCTTATGTATACTGTAACACTATTAAAGTGAACAGCCCAACAAATAAATTAATCCTTTAAACAAAAGAGAAAATTCAAGAATTCTTACTATTTTATGCCTCTCCTGTCTCATCCCATCTGATTATAGGGACATTATAATCATATGTCTTTAAGTTTTTTCCTGAGGTTCCTAAAAAATAATTATAAGATGCTCCAATGTAATCCAAGATACTGGTAGAGCAAAGGAGGAACAAAGTAGGTCCAAAGGAGAGAACAGTGGAATCTCAGTGATGCTACCTACAGAGGGGAGTTTCTTTCACACTGCATTTCATGATCCTTAATGGACATGACTGAAGTGACTACACACACAATAGCAGTGACAGTAAGTTATTCATCTTGGAACACTGAGTGCCTGGAATATAGTAATAATTTAAGTTGATATTTATTCAGGGCTTAGTCTATGGCATACTCTGTACTAGGTTTCTTACATGTATGAACTCAATTAATTTTCATAAAAACCTGTAAGGTAGCTATGACTTTGTTCCCATATTAGAGCTATTACAATTGAAGTTCATGGAAACTGCCTAACTTAAAAAGTCACCCAGTTTGTAGGTGGTAGAATATAGATACAAGTCCAAGTCATTGTGAGTCTTGAGACTATGTGCAAAACCTTTTGTATCATACGTCTAAGAAAGCAGTCTGGAGTCTTCTCCATCTCTGTACTACAGAATTGAAAACAATCTATTAAGTTTAAACTCTGGAATTCCTCCTCTCTAGGATGTGCAATCCCTGAGGCAGGGATACTCTGTTATTCATTTATGGTTCTCTATTGTCTAGCACAGTACTTGGCTCACAATAAATTATCATTTTAATAAAGATTAGTTCTATGAGGTAGGTTGAATTGCCATGGTTATATGTTTACTATCCATTCTCTCACACTCATTAGTAAGTGAAACAGAAGTTATCTCTAATAGCAAGCTTCATAAAGTAATAAGACTATTCAACAAAGAATCTGATGCAAATTGTGGAAGCCTGGTGATACCTGCTGGATCAGAAATTAACAACTGGTCCAGAAATAAAAAGTGGAAAGAAGTGTCCTAGTGATTGCTTGAAAATGTAATTTAAGATATTTTTATATGTTCTATGTACTTACAGCAAACTTTAGGATTCTAAACAAAATTTCTCCATTCTGTTACCACATTTTCCATTTTCTCATTGAAGTGATGGTTTCTTAATGTGCTGTTTTGTGTTTCTTGGACACTATCCTTGTGTTCTGAAGATAAGCTGTCAACACAATCCCATAGTCTTCTGGAAGGGAAAGAATGTTCAGGGTTACTACCTCTGCCTAGAGCTCTGCCAGGAGACACATGCCCTAAAAATGTCCCCCTTTTCACCAACTCTGTGTACTTGGAGAGGAACTAATTTTCCTTACTATTAGAATACATTAGATATACAGATGTGCCTCAATGAGGAATCTAGCATATCATCCGAGGAATACCTCAGTCTTTGGTTTGGCAAAACATCATCACTGGAGGTGGTAGTAGCTGTTCAGCAATTCATGGGAATGCCATAGGGTCTGGCAGCTGCTTTTATTTTTTCCCAGAAATATTTTTCCCCATTCTGGAAGCTTGTTTCCTTTGAGTCACCTTTTGATTGTCATGGATTTATTTTCTGTTGTATATTCATTTCAAAGATATTGGGTAATTTTTTTTTTTTTTCAAGATTCATGGAAACAAAGATTCATAGTTTTGATGAAATTTGTGCTTAATATTTGTCAGAACCTACATTGCTGCACAATTTTAATGGCACAGTTTTGACTTTCTAAAAAGTTACCTAATATTCATTATGACACATAGAAATATCTAAAATAGGAGTGCTTAATCGTTGGTCCATTCATAAGTAAAATTTAAATGTACTAGAAGATTCAGATTACCCTCGACCTATAGATATGATCATTTTAAATGAAAGCTATGTTATTTCTTTCATATGAAGCTACTGTAAAAAAGAAAATATAACTTGAAGGAAGACTTGTTTTTCTAATATTAACAAATATGGAGCATGATTTCAAGCAACATTTAAGATTTTAATCTCAGGCAACCAATAGGACTTCAAGGTAAGATATGTCCTGTCCACTTCTAGCTGTGGAGTTATTGTAGGAGAATAACTTATTTTTTAAAATAATACCTGAAGAAATGGCAACCCAGTCCAGTATTATTGCCTGGAATATCTCATGGACAGAGGAGCCTGGCAGGCTCCAGTCCATAGGGTCACAAAGAGTCAGACATAGCTGAGCAACTGAGCACTCAGGCATGCTTCTAAGTAGCTTACTAATTTTTTTGTTTTCTGAGATTAATTCAAACTATCTTTTACCTCAGTAGATCTGTTTATTGATACTAATTTACAAGAAATATTAAGTTCAAAGAATCTCTCTCTTTTCATGACAAATGTAGGTTTAACGCGAGAAAGGGTCTAGGAAAACCTTGCTAACAGCCCCTCACTCCATCTCATTGTGAGTTAGGTCATGTTTGCTTTGTGTACCCTTTCATTCTTTCTTTGAGTTACTCAGTAACATTAAGATTTTTTGGTTGTAAGCAATAGAAAAGACCCTAAACTAAATTAAAAAGAACTAATTAAGATATAAACATAAGTGATAATAAGAAATGCCCACTAGAAGAAGTGATAATAAGAAACACCATTAGAAGGATATGAAGAACGAGCAAAGCATGAAGAAAGTTTGGTGAATGAGCAAGACAAGGACAGGTACCAGGAAAGCTCAGTCTATGTATCAGCAACTAATGAAGAATATTTAGGAGCAGCTGATTTCTGAGGCTGAAGCAGTTCCATCTCTTAACCAGTGGTTTGTGATTGGGGGGAAGAGATCTGATTGGTCCAGATTGAACTACATGTCACCCATTGACTAGGAGAAGGCAGGAAATCTTGAGTGATGAACTATAAATCAGTCAGTTATTGCAGTGTAGCAAACCATTCCAAAACTCAGTGGCTTGAAATCAGACTCATTTATTTCTTCTTCTGCAGACAGACTGGGGATCAGCAGATCTAAGCTGAACCCAGCTATGTTGCTCTGCTTAAAGATGTGGGACTTGGATATAAGACTTTAATGAATCAAAGCAGTTCACATATTCAGACTCTAGGGCTCGCTCCTCAGGATTCTAATTAAGTATATTAGTGTTGAAGCCTTAAACCAATCTGTTTTTCTTTTGACCCTGCAAAATTCTGCAAGTAATTCCAAGGTTTATCCACGTTTAAAATCTACTTAGTCCAGTGCTTTATTTTAAGGATGAAAAAAGTGATACTCAGAGTGAATGACAGTATGATTTTCTTTCCAGTGTCACACAGCTGGTTTGTCTATGTGTCAGAACTCGGACTATTAACCTGATTTACTCTATGTCTGCTAATCCAGTGTTCATTCCTCTACACTCTGTTGTCTCCTTTTTGTGAAGACATGTAAGGTTTCATGCTGACCTGAATTTCTGGAGAGTAAACACCATTGCCTCCCCATTCCTAGGCACATTAATTCCTTTTACCTTAAAGCATATATTTTAATATTTGTGTAGATTTAGACTTAATTGTTCATGGGTTAACCTATTCAATTAGTCTTTAGTTACTAGAAAAGGGAGCTAAGATCATTTTAAAATGAAACCTCTGAATCCTACCACATCATAGACACAAAGTACAAGCCTAGGGTCATTGTGATACAGCGGCAGGTTCATGGAAAAGACCTCCAGAGCAAAATCAACCCACAATGGAATGTGAATTAAAAGCCAAAAACTGTTAGTAAAAAGAAAAAGATGAAAGCAGAGGAAAGAAAGGAGAATGGAGTGAGTGTGAAGTGAGAATGCAAAGGGCTTGACATGGGCCTGGGCAGCCTGTCTCTCGGCAAATCAGCACACACTGGCCGGCAGCCAGGATAAGATAGGGGTGAGAGACAGTCACCAAAAAGCAAGAAAGATGGTCTTCAGGAAAGGAAAATATGCTTAAAATTAAACACAGGGGAGGAAAAGGGTGTTCACAGTTTTCTGAGATGAGATTCAAGGCTGAAGTCATAGTTTGGCAGCCAAACCAACGAAATTTGGTTTCCCTCTGAAAGATTTATATCTTCTAAGGTTGAGAAATAAGTCTGACTGCCAATATTTCATAAAGCAACATAGAGAGAAATACTACCTACTTTAGTGTTTGGTTTGGGACTTTTCACCTTTGTTTGGCAAGGTATTTTTCATTTTGAAAGAGTGAGAGAGAGAACAATTCGTATCAGCTTCCTATGAAGATCTCAAAGCTCTTTGCCCAATCATCCAATGGTTCATAGTATTACCTATATACAAATATTTTAAACGGTGAATTAAGCTTGTTGATGTACATTAATAGAATCTCTAAAACACATAACCTTTCTGTTCCAAAACTCTTGGAGATAACATAACCTTCAAAGAGAAAGAAAAGAAATGTAATCAAACCCTTTGGGAATTTCATGTAGTTCTGGGGAGGAACAAAACTCGGAGCTAGCTCTGCCATTTTCACTGTTTGTGTGACCTTGAGAAGTGACTCAAACCCACCATGCTACAAATTCCTTATCTGTGAACTGGAGATAATAAAAGAACCTACTTCATAGGGCTATTGAGAGGATTAAATGACTTAAGCCCTTAGAACAATGCTTGGCACTCAAAAAGGATTAATTGTTATTATTATGTATTGTGGAATTTCCGAGATATTCCAATTTCACATATTCACTTACTGCAATTATATATCATGGAAAAATCCTAAAAATGCCAACAAGCTACATTTACAGATGATCTTTCCTGCTTGAAAGCAGCAGAAAATTCCTTTACCAGGTTATGTGTCTTTATTTGAGGTTCAGAAAATGTGATCATATGGAGAAAGCACACAGATATTGAAACAATGGAGAGAGGAAAATTCCCCACAATCTTCTCCAGCTCCAAACCATGTAGACCTAATGTTATAACCCTTGAACTACCAACCCTTTGTGTATATCCATCCAGAGTTTAAATCCCTGTTTTTTCATTCATGGATACATTTTTTCTGGCATAGTCATTTTCATACTTTAGCCACAATTTCCCCCACAGCCTGTCTGCCAGCTTATCTTTCCTCTGCCTTTCACTTTTTTCCCTTCTCCCTTTACTTCACTCTATTTTCTCTTGTTTCTTTCCCATCCTTTTTTCCCTTCCTTCCAAAAGTCTTTGGGTCCTGCTGTCCTCCAGACACTATGTCATTTTCTTCCCAATTCCCCAGTGTTAACCTATATTTTGAGAGACATTATCATATAGTCAGAACTATGGTTTTTCCAGCACTCATATATGGATGTGAGAGTTGGACCATAAAGAAGCCTGAGCGCCAAAGAATTGATGCTTTTGAAGTGTGGTGTTGAAGAAGACTCTTGAGAGTCCCTTGGACTCAAAGGAGAGCAAACCAATCAATCCTAAAGGAAATCAACCCTGAATATTCATTGGAAGGACTGATGCTGAAGCTGAAGTTTCAATACTTTGGCCACCTGATGTAAAGAGGTGACTTTTAAGGAAAAATCCTGAAGCTGGGAAAGATAGAAGGCAGGAGAAGGGGACGACAGAGGATGAGATGGTTGGATGGCATCACCAACTCAATGGACATGAGTTTGAGCAAGCCCTGGGAGATGGTGAAGGACAGGAAAGCCTGGCATGCTACCATGCATAGAGTTGCAAAGAGTCGGACATGACTGAGTGACTAAACAGCAAAACCTATATTTGGGTATTATCCAGATAGATGTTAATTTCACTGCTTCACCTTGTCTTTAAATCTTCCTTTATGCTCTCAGTGTCCTTATTATCCAACTCTTCTGCTTTAGTTTAGTGCTCTGCCTTTAGTTCTTTCGCAACAATCTTCACTGTTACACATGCCACATGTACATGTAATGTAGTTGATGGATGGCTTGAATGGAAGGAAGCAATCTAACTTCTCTTTCTGGTTCTTATGTTTGCCATTCAAGTGAACTTGGGCAAGGCATGTACCAGCTGAGCTTCAGTCTCTACATATGTGTATTCTATGCTCTGAGTACACATGGAGGTGCTATCATCAGTTCAGTCACTCAGCTATGTCCGACTCTGCAACCTCATGCACTGTAGCACACTAGGCTTCTCTTTCTATCACCAACTCTCCAACCTTGCTCAGACTCTTATCCCTGGAGTCAGTGTTGCCATCCAACCACCTCATTCTCTGCCATCCCCTTCTCTTCCTGCCTTCAATCTTTCCCAGAATAAGGGTCTTTTATAATGAGTCAGTTCTTCGCATCAGATGGCCAAAGTATTGGAGCTTAAACTTTAGCATCAGTCATTCCAATGAATATTCAAGACTGATTTCCTTTAGAATTGACTGCTTTGATCTCCTTGTTGTCCAAGAGACTCTCAAGAGTCTTCTAAAACACCACAGTTCCAAAGCATCAGTTCTTCAGCACTCACCTTTATCTATGGTACAATTCTCATATGCATACATGACTATTGGAAAAACCATAGCTTTGAATAGACAGACCTTTGTCAACAAAGTAATGTCTCTGCTTTTTAATAAGCTGTCTAGGTTTGTCATAACTTTTCTTCCAAGGATCTAGCATCTTTTAATTTCATGGCTGCAGTCACCATCTGCAGCGAATTTGTAGCCCAAGAAAATAGTTTGTCACTGTTTCCATTGTTTCCCCATCTATTTGCCATGAAGTGATGGGACCAGATGCCATGATCTTCATTTTTGGAATATTTAGTTTTAAGTCAGCTTTTTCACTCTCCTTTTTTACCTTCATTAAGAGGCTCATTAGTTTCTCTTTGCTTTCTGCCATAAGGGTAGTATCATCTGCATATCTGAGGTTATTGATATTTCTCCCAGCAATCTTGATTCCAGCTTGTGCTTCATCCACCCCAGCATTTCACATAATGTACTCTGCATATAAGTTAAATAAGCAGGGTGATGATATACAGCCTTGACATACTCCTTTCCCAATTAGGAACCAGTCTATTGTTCCATGTCTGGTTCTAACTGTTGCTCCCTGACCTGCATACAGATTTCTCAGGAGGCAAGTAAGATCATCTGGTATTCCCATTTCTTTAAGAATTTTCCATTGTTTGTTGTTATCCACACAGTCAAAGGCTTTAGCATAGTCAATAAAGCAGAAGTAGATATTTTCCTTGAATTGTCTTGTTTTTTCTGTAATCCGAATGATGTTGGCAGTTTGATCTCTGGTTCCTCTGCCTTTTCTAAATCCAGCTTGACTATCTGGAAGTTCTCAGTTCACGTACTGTTGAAGCCTAGCTTGGAGAATTTTGAGCATTACTTTGCTAGCCTGTAAGATGAGTGCAATTGTGCAGTAGTTTGAACATTCTTTGGCATTGCCTTTCTTTGGGATTGAGATAGAAACTGATCTTTTCCAGTCCTGTGGCCACTGCTGAGTTTTCCAAATATACTTGCATATTGAGTGCAGTTCTCTCATAGCACCGTCTTTTAGGATTTGAAATAGTTTAGCTGGAATTCCATCACTTCCACTAGCTTTGTTTGTAAGGATGCTTCCTAAGGCCCAATTGATTTCACACTGCAAGATGTCTGGCTCTAGGTGAGTGATCACACCATAGTGGTTATCTGGGTCATTAAGATCTTTTTTGTATAGCTCTTTTGTGTATTCTTGCCACCTCTTCTTAATATCTTCTGCTTCTGTTAGGCCCATACCATTTTTGTCCTTTATTGTCCCCATCTTTGCATGAAATGTCCCCTTGGTATCTCTAATTTTCTTGACAAGATATCTAGTCATTCTCACTCTATTGTTTTTCTCTATTTCTTTGCATTGATCACTTAGGAAGACTTTCTTATCTCTCCTTGCTATTCTCTGTAACTCTGCTTTCAGATGGGTATATCTTTCCTTTCCTCTTTTGCCTTTTGCTTCTCTTCTTTTCTCAGCTGTTTGTAAGACCTCCTCAGACAACCATACCCTTTTGCATTTCTTTTTTTGGGGATGGTTTTGATCTCTTCCTCCTGTACAATGTCACGAACCGCTGTTAATAGTCTTCAGGCATTCTATCAGATCTAATCCACTGAATCTATTCATCTTTTTCACTGTATAAGCATAAGGAATTTGACTTAGGTCTTACCTGAATAGTCTAGTGATTTTCCCTTCTTTCTTCAGTTTAAGTCTGAAATTTACAATAAGGAGTTCATGATCTGAGCCACAGTTAGCTCCTGGAGTTTTTTTTGCTGACTATATAGATCTTCTCCATTTTTGGCTGCAAAGAATATAATAAAGCTCATACAAAAGAGCATAAGTCAAGCAGTATGTTTAAGTGCCATGTATTGCTATTTCTTTAATGCCATTATTGCCCTACTGTTCCTGGCACTCCAGATATTCTACTCACTTTCAACTTACAAAATTAGTTTATGTTTTCAACCATATTATCATTACTATTGGTTATTATTACACCCTGACTCCCTTTTCTCCAACCTCAGCTCCTTGTTCTTCCTCCACATACTGTTTATACCAATAATGTCAAACCACTCACAGTTTGCCACACGTGAAAATCGGCTTCTTATTCCACCACAGGGCCTTTGTATGTGCTCTTTTCTTCTAGGAGCACTCTTTCAACAGTTCTTTTTGTGTCTGATTCCTCCTTTTCATTCAGGTGTCAATTCCTCAGAATAGTTTTTCCTAAAACCCTGTCCCATTTAGCCCCAGCCCCATTACTTTCCATTTTGTTACCCTATTTTGTTTTCTTCTGAGCACTGTTCATAATCTGAAATTATCATTTACCCTATTGGCTGTTTCCTATATTCTTAGTGCTTAGAATAGCAGATTCTACACACATTTGTTAAAAGAATGAACAGTCCAAAGTCAACTAACCAAGAGGGATGGAATTGGAATTTAAATGCAAATTGAATAGAGTTATTGGGAAGAAACAGTGGTCCGATCTAGGAGACATGCTTTGTAAACTCCAAGTGTTAAGTCTATATGAAGTATCTGAGTTATGTCAATCTGTCCTTCATTGTCTTCTGCTGGATGCCACACACATTCAGACTGTCCATTCTCAAGAGACAATGTCATTACCAATTGTAGGAAGAAAGGCTATTAGCTACAAAGAGTCCCGCTGATATTGCTTTAAGAATTATTGGTGAGAAAATTTCTCCTCTTTCACTCTTGGCCAGCCCCTTGCTAATGCTATCCTTATCTTATATTCTATTGACCTTGGCTTCCTTTCTGCCATTAAGGGACAATTTATTTAAAATCTTCCATTCATTCTTCATTAACCAATTTAATGCATTCTGTTTTCATGGAGATTTTAGACCTTTGTTCAACCCCCAACTATGCTATATTCCTACAGAGGGCCTTGTTATTGTTGTTTAGTCACTAAACCGGTCTTTTGCGACCCCATGGACTGCAGCCCTCACAGGCTTCTCTGTCCAAGGAATTTCCCAGGCAAGAATACTAGAGTGGATTTCCATTTCCTTCTCCAGGGGATCTTCCTGACCCAGGGATTGTACCCGCATCTCCTGTATTGGCAGGCAGATTCTTTAGCACTGAGCCACAGAAGGCTTAGAGTAACAAAAAACAAATCTTAAGGCTCCTTCCAATTTTGATGGAAAGAAAACAGAAGTTTGTGTGTGTGTGTGTGTGTGTGTGTGTGTATTTATATATAACTAAGTTCCCTGAAATCAACAAGCTGCTGCTGCTGCTAAGTCACTTCAGTCGTGTCTAACTCTGTGTGACCCCATAGACAGCAGCCCACCAGACTCCCCCGTCCCTGGGATTCTCCAGGCAAGAACACCGGAGTGGGTTGCCATTTCCTTCTCCAATGCATGAAAGTGAAAAGTGAAAGTGAAGTCGCTCAGTTGTGTCCGACTCTATCGACCCCATGGACTGCAGCCCACCAGGCTCCTCTGTCCATGGGATTTTCCAGGCAAAAGTACTGGAGTGGGGTGCCACTGCCTTCTCCAATAAAAAAGCTAGTGAATGGCAAAGCCAGAATGAAAAACTGGTTGCCAAGTGCTTCTTTTCCTAAAACCTGTTGGATTTGTTTGAATAGTTTTTAGTTAGAATATCAATGTAAAAAATTTCCAGTGTGATTTATGTTTTAAAGAAAATATTTTGCATTTAACCCAAAGTAAATTTTATTCTATGATACATAAATAAACAAACCTTATATTTTATCTTTGTATTTGTAAAATCCCCCAAATTTCAAAAGTAAATGATTTGTTTCCGTTTCAGTGACCTAAATTAATGTCCCTTCACTGTTTTCCTTTGAACTCTTAGGCTATAATCAGTATCATTTTAGGATTTGCTAAGGTCAGATATCCCTAAAAACAATCTTGTACTTAGATATTTGAATAATTCTGCTGTTACCCAAGCAAAATATGGACTATGCCTTTAAAAACCTATAAATTACAAAAGTTAAATTTTATTTAACGTTGTAAATATTTTAGGAAACACATAACTTCTTCATGCTTTGAAACTTTAGACTTTGCCCTGCTGTTACAAGGTTAAAAAACTAAAATGAAGATAATATAGTCAGATCACAGAGTATTACTCTTTAGAAATGCAATCATTTCATCAGTTAGATCATAGAAATTAAAAACAAGATTTGTGAAGTATTCCTTATCTGAATATCTAAATCACTTTCTCTTCATCAAAGAAAATAAGTGGTAGATACTGGAAAGGAAGAAGACAAAATTCTCTGGCCTTCTAATCTCCTTCCAAGGTATTCTTTCCTGGTTGGTTTACCATATTAGTTTATACATAGCTCAGCTACCTACATAGGGCTTTCCAGATGATGCTAGTGGTAAAGAACCCACCTGCCAATGCAGGAGCCAAAGGAGACTCAGGTTTCATCCCTGGGTCAGGAAGATCCCCTGGAGGAGGGCATGGCAACCCGCTCCAGTATTCTTGCCTGGAGAATCCCATGGACCGAGGAGCCTGATGGGCTACAGTCCATTGGGTCACAGAGTCAGACATGACTGAAGTGACTTAACATGCACTCACATAACTACATACATGCCATGCTTTCCACAAGTACTTAAGAAAGTTTTGAAGTTTACCAAGTTCTTTCCTTACACCAAAAAGAATTTTTTTGTTTTTTTAGTTTTTTCCCTGTGATTTTTAGTAAATGAGGCTAGTTTCTCTTCTCTGTAGGAAATAGATTATTATGATTGAGTCATAGATCATTGCTATTAATAATACAAAATGCCATTTGGAGCATACTCACACCCTAGAAATTTTCCAAGTTTACAGTGTTTACTTGAATTTTTCTACAGAACATTTGTCGTTTCATTCAAGAGCTGGCCTATGGATACTCATTTAGTCAATTACTACAGTGATTGCTACTAGTACAGAAAATTTTTAAACTACAGCAGGACCAAAGCTAAGTCTAAATGGGCACTGCTTCTTTGTTAAGTATTGGGTGACAATGAATACTACATTCTTAAATTTGGAGGAAATTGAAGAAAGAGAATCATTCTTTGGTCAGACCCACATTACTAATTTTCATTTCCTCTATTTTATTTATACAAAAATACATAATGAAAATTAATAGTAGACACACATAGAGAACATCTAACTATGATTCAAGCATTTAAAGAAAATTCTTATTCTAGCTTTGTGGCCTCTGATATATCATTTTGTTTTAAGTCAAGAGGCTGAAAAATATTGAAAGACATATTGGTGGTTGCTATTGTTTAGTCACTAAGTCGTGTCTCGTTGCGACCCCATGGACTGTAGCCCATCAGGCTTCTCTGCCCATGGGATTTCCCAGGCAAGAATACTGGAGTGGGTAGCCATTCCCTTCTACACATGATCTTCCCAACCCAGGGACTGAACCCATATCTCCTACATTACAGGTAGATTCTTTACCAACTGAGCCACCATGAAAGACATTAAATAGTGTTTTTTATGCCTGACTATGATTTCATACATACCAACCATCAAGTTAAAAAAATACTGAGATCAGTAGTTTCTGAAATATTCAATCTTAATATGTGAACAAGAGCTTATTGAAAGGCAGGGGAGTATAGAAATATCTGCTCTTCTGGAAAGAAGCTTTGTTTAGAGTTTGAAACTTTATAAATCATGCTTTTATATACATAATACTGTCTTATTTTCATCATCTCTAATGGACATAAGGTTAGTGCATTGCTAACTATAGATATAACCCCTCAGGGAATAGTTGGATATGTAACTGGAGAAAGTAAACATCATTCCTTAAAAGGTAATACAGGGAGGTCAAACTCTGCAAAGAGATGATAACAGAAACAGTTTTAGCTTACTATTTATTTGCTTTTCCAGTAGCATTCTTTTAAAAATGAACTCAATTTTTTGGTCAGAAGGTGACTTTCTCAAATGCTGATATAAAAAGTGGGCCCAAATTAGTACCCACAAAAGAGGAACTCAACCCTCATTTATGATTAATTAAATGATGTGTGATACATGATTGAAACTGGATCTCATAACAACAACATTTATTTTCTGTTTTGAAGTAAAGCACGTCAGATTCCGCTGCTATCTCACTTTGACAAAAGAGAAAGGAAGCTTTAAATCTCTGGCTTCTCTTCATGAGCGGTACAAGATGACATGAGTGGGTAGGTTTTGGAGGAGCTAACCCACCCTAAGATGATGCAAGTGTGTTGACAGAATCTCACTACCTCACTCCCCAAGACCAGCAATAAACAAGGCTTCCCATGGAGCTTGTTTAACCACCATAAAAAAATGATTTGTTTCTTGACAGGAAATCATCCTAAAAAGTTTCTTGTCCAAGTTTAAATATAATTCTTCAGGTTTTAAGGCCAAGTTGCTAAAATTTGTTCCCTGTGGATTTCCTTATAGCAGTAAGGAAACTGTCTGTATCTGCCATATTGAGGACAGGAGTGCCTTTATTTAATCTGTGGAGTAAAAAACTGGAGAAATAGACTAAAATTTATCCTGAACTTGGGCAACTAGGGAACCAAGCCAATTAGAGGTCAGGGATCTGCAGTTCAGCTAAGTTGAAGACCTATTTGTCAGGGATATAATTCACTGAGACCAGAAATTATATCTGAGGAGAACAGCTAAATCAGGAAGGAACAGACCACAACTGTGGAGCCAGACAAGGTAGAGGTTAAATACTTGACATCAGCAAAGGAAAAAGGAAAATGGAAGTACCATTGCACGATAGTTGAGAGTCAAACAGCAGGATTCAAATGCCAGCTTTGCCTCTTTCTGCCTGTGAAACTTTGGAAACTGTGGTTATATTATTTTCTTTAAATACTAGCTGTCTCTCTACAGCATCCTTCCTTCAGGGTCCTCTCTGTTGGAGGAATTCCCCTATACCCACTGATATCTGTGTTGGCTGTGTGACTTGCTTGGACAATAAAATAGGAGCAGAAATAAGGGAAAATCATGTCAAGATCCATTGCATGATTTTTTTCATTGTTCCTTTCCCTCTGCCTTAAGAAGGGCATGTTGCAATTGGGGTCAGCTCCCTCAGCCGGCATCCCAGAATAAAGACTTGTTGGGAAAGCCAAGGCCCGAAAGACATACAACTAACATCATGAGTCTGTACTTTAGCCACTAAAATTTGGGCGTAGTTTGTCATGATAGCATAACCTGGCAAAAAGTGACTTACACTGCAAGTTGTATAAATTTCTCTATGCCTCAGGTTCCTCATCTATAAAATCAGGATTAAGTTGTCTTTTTAAAGATTTATTTAGTTTTATTTATTTCTGGCTGCACTGGGTCTTCGTTGTTGCATGTGAGCTTCCCTGGTGGCTCAGATGGTAAAGCGTCTGCCTGCAATGTGGGAGACCCAGGTTTGATCTCTGGGTCAGGAAGATCCCCTGGAGAAGAAAATGGCAACCCACTCCAGTACTCTTGCCTGGAAAATTCCATGGACTGGGGACCCTGGTAGGCTACAGTCCATGGGGTCGCAAAGAGTCGGACACAACTGAGCGACTTCACTTTCACTTTCACTTTCTCTAGTTGCAGCAAGCTGGGCATAGTCTTCATCATGGTGTGTGAGATTCTCACTGTGGTGGCTTCGCTTGTGGAGCACAGGTTCTAGGCACACCTGCTTCAGTAGTTGTGATTCACGGGCTCTAGACTGGGGCCTCAGTAGTTGCTTCATGGCATGTGGAATCTTCCGAGACCAAGGATCAGACCCATGTCTCCTGAGTTGGCAGGTGGATTCTTTACCACTGAGCCACCAGGGAAGCCCAGAATTATATTATCTTGAAGAGAATATGGGTTGATATTTGGATGTTTGGCGTTTTCTTAGCAATATCTAGCAAGTAGTGGTCATTGTTATTATTATAAGCCCAGGCAGGAAATCTGTGGAACAAACAATCAGGAATCCAGAAGAAGGACTAGGCAGGAAATAATGAAAACCATAAGGTCAAAGGGTCTACACAACTAAATGTTGGGATTTTGCTGGAGGCATGAGTAGCAGACTCCAGGGGTTTGAGTAGAGGAGCAGCAAGTATGACACTTGGTAGTGAGCCAACTGTCTGCTGAGGCACATGTTTGCAAAGATTTCTGTTGAAGACCAAGGTCATCTGAGAGCATAGACATCTAGGCTTATGTGGGGAGACAAATATGCACATGGGATACTGGTAACTTACTGACATGAGGTTTACATGAGGCAAATTCTTCTAAAATGAACTGTCTTATTTGTTCCCAAACAGGCTTTTTCACTGTTAGTGTTTTTGAATACATTATGGTTATGTCTAAAATTCCATAATGACAAAATCTTCTCCTTGTTGGTAGAGTTAGAGTTTTTATGAAAGTTACATCATTTACGTGTCTAAAATTATTTTAAAAAGGGAAACGGGCTAGAAGTTCTAAACAAATTTTGTATCTGTTAACACTAAAACTTATATGCTTACAATGATAGATATAGCTGTCTTTGATGGCAGTAAAGAAAAAGCATCATTTGCTGCTGATGCTATACTAGTCATGTGGGTTTCTTCCCATAGATTGTTTAGGGAGGAAAACTGATCAGCTACTTTCCCTTGATATAGGACAACAAGTAAGGCTCCCTGGGCCTAATGTGTTTTAGCAGGAAGCATATACATTACCAGTAGAATGGTCTTATGGAGCCAGAGAGCAAAAGCCAGGAGTCCAAACCAATCATTTCTTTAAAGTGTTTCACTGGTTTTCAATACTAGTCTCATTTAGATTAGAATCACCCAAGGCAGTTAAAACTGATCTCAGTCAGTACTCCCATTTAAAAAACAAAAAATTTCTAAGGGTGGGAACTAGACATCACAAATAAAAAACAAATAAAACTCCCCAGGTCATTCTAATGTGCTTCCAGGTCAAGATGAGAGGTAGAGAAGTTTAGGGGTGAGGAGGGGTCACAAGAAAAGGGTAGCTGAAAAACCAGGATGAACAGAGGGATAGGAATGGGGAAGAATACTGGTGCTTAAACATCAGCATGCATAAGATTCACCTGAGGATCTTGTGAAAATGCAGATTCTGATTCAGCAAGACTGAGGTGGGAACTGAGCATTTGCAGTTTCTCACAAGCTCCCAGCCCCTGGAACACACTGGAGTAGCGAGAAACTAGAGTAGACAAGTTTTTCCAAGTGAATCCTAGGCTATTAAAGCCTGAGTGACAATACTGAAGCTGTATAGGCAAGCCAGGATTGGATAAAACAGTGTGATCAGGTGCCAAGATAGAATATAGTTATTCCTCATAAACAAAAGACTGGTTGCCATGGTTTAAATTTATTCTAGGAGTTTTGTCAGAAGAAGAACTAGATTTGGGTTGCCCTGTGGCAGATGATACACATAGAACTAAAAATTAAACATAGATATGAACCTTGCAGAATAGTACCAGGTAGATGCTTGATAAAGGTAGAGTTAAAGTCGAGGCAGTGTAGTAGTATTAATAGACAATCAAGACAGGAATGAATTCAGAAAGCAAGACTAAATGATCTCAAATGGCATTTCCAAACACTAATATTATTGAGGTCAATTAGTTAAGGCACCTAGAAATGATAAAGTATATTGAATCACATAGAAATAGCATGATTTCCTTTTTAACTTTCTTTCAATCCTTCTGATTAGCTTCTGGGGAAAAAAGTTTTAGTTTGAGGTTGTATGTTCTTTAGTAATTTCATGATACCTGTTAAGTACCTATTTTAACAAAAAAAGACCAGTCTTCAAGCTCAGAACTCCAGCAAACAAAAAATATTATTGGTTTATTTTTCTTACAAGTTTAAGTTTAGTTACTTACTATTTCCAGGAAATAATTTTTTTTTAATTTCTGATAGTGATACATAGTTTTCTTTCAATATGAATGTAAGTAAAATTAGTCTCCTTAAATAAAATATTAGTGATAGTATGTATAGTAGTGTACCGACATAAGAAAAATTATGAAGCTGAAGTTTAGAAAATCTGATGTGGAACAAACACAAAACTATATTGAAATCGGTGCTGTTTACAAACTTAGGTCCTAAGAAAATATTTACATTGATTTATTTAGCAAAAACTGCACATAGAATAGTCTTATAAAGACAAACCAAATTTAATCAACCAATATTTGCTGAAACAAAGGGGCATATTTTTTAATTCAAAATGTTTTCCTGATTTTCTTCCTGATTTTATCTATCTATTTTTTTCTACATATAAACAGTTTTGTGGGTTCAGATGAATATCTCGAACAATTTACTAATGAAAAGATTCTGAAAATGTAAGGACTGATTTCCAAATGTGTTTTTTTCTATTTGAGGCCCTGTGTACATGTTTTTTAAAACACGATAATTTATTTTCCTATTGTTCAAAATGGTAGTTTCTATCTCTTAATCATTTTGTATCTAGTCATAAGGCATCATCATAGCCTCTTGAAACCAAGTTATGATTTTGGAAATATGACTTTACCCAGTAGTTTATTAAGCCAACTACAATATTTGGTTTAGGAGAATGTACCTGGTCTTGATCAAATTAATGCAAAAAAAATAGTTCACAAATTCATGAGATAGAATAGTTCTTAAATGAATTTCTGCTTATATTTACATTCAACTGAACTTCTTTTCACTTTTCAAGGGCTCCTTACTACCACATGACAATAACCACACAATTATACAGTTTCTCCAAGTCCCCAAACTTTACCTCCTGTTACATTCTGAATGTGTGTCCCCTCAAAATTCATATGTTGAAATCCTAAAACCCAATGTGAAGATCATGAAGGTAGATCCCTGATGATAGGATTTCTGTCCTTATAAAAGAGATCCTGTGCCTTCTGCCAGGTGAGGACATAGCAAGAAATTGGTATTCTGTAACCCAGAACAGAGCTTTTACCAGAACAGATCGTTCTGGCTCTCTCTTAGACTTCTAGCCTCCAGAACCATGAGAAATAAATTTATATTTTTTCTAAGCCACCCAGTTTATGGTATTTTTCTTAGCAGTCTCAATGAACTAAGGAACCTCAAAAGGTTTGTTTCACATCAGTTTCAGAATTGTACCTGGAGTATTTTGACAAGTGATTTTCTAGGCTCCCCCTACATCCCCTCAGCAGATGGTTATAGACATGTTGGATTAACAAGATGGGAAGTTTTTCCCTTAGGGGTGACCAGGATCCTAACATGTCTGAACACAGGCAGGCTGGTGGGGATAGGACCACCAGGTTCATCTGCATGAGTCAGCTTGCCTGAGGATGTTGATAGGAGTAGGAAAGAACTGGAATCGGAGTTTACTATTAGTTTACTAGCTTACTATTGTTTATATAACAAATTACCACAAATTTAGTGGCTTAAAACAACAAAAAATCTATTATCTTATAGTTCTGGAGGTCAGAACTTTAAAATGGGCTAAAATCAAGGTGTTGGCAGGATGGCATTCCTTCTGGAGGCTCTAGGAGATAATCCATTTTCTTGTCTTTTCCAGATTCTGCTGCTGCTGCTGCTAAGTCACTCCAGTCGTGTCCGACTCTGTGCAACCCCAGAGATGGCAGCCCACCAGGCTCCACCATCCCTGGGATTCTCCAGGCAAGAACACTGGAGTGGCTTGCCATTTCCTTCTCCAATGCATGAAAGTGAAAAGTGAAAGTGAAGTCGCTCAGTCGTGTCCGACTCCTAGCGACCCTATGGACCGCAGCCTACCAGGCTTCTCCGTCCATGGGCTTTTCCAGGCAAGAGTACTGGAGTGGGGTGCCATTGCCTTCTCCGATTCTAGAGGCTGCCAATATTTGTTGGCTCAGAGAACTCTTCCAAAGTCAGCAACTGTATTACTCTAAGTTCTGCTTTCAACTTCACATCTTCTTATCTGATTCTGACTCTTCTGCCTCCTCCTTCCATGTGTAATAGCCCATCCAGATAACCATGGATAATCTCCCTATTATGAGGTCAGTTAGTTAGCAACCTTAATTCCATCTACAATCTTAATTTCTCCATGCCATGAAATATAACATATTCACAGGTTCCAAGGTTACAACATAGACATTTTGGAGGGCCATTATTTTGCCTACCACAAAGAGGTAGAGAAAGAATGAGAAGAGACGCTGGATTGGTCTTAGAGTTTACTCCTTTCTAAATCACCATGAATGACCTTAGTTGGTCATATGTGAGAGTCGGAAGAAAGCAAAGACTAAATACTATGCTCTGAGATTCATGGATGCAAAAGTATTCTACTTCATTCCCATCATTTGGGGGGAGGGACAAGGAGTGGGGAAATATAGCTTGTTCCTACTTTCACAGGGAACATATTTGGAAGCCTGAAGACCTCCACAGGCTGGATTGCTGTCTCTGATTTGTGCATCGTTGATACCCCTACAGGGGCAGTGGAACAGCAGGAGTTACACAATAATGGGCCTCAGAAGCAGTGACAAGATACTTAATGGGTTTTTATAAGTATTGGTTCAGCTTAGCCATAGACCACACTGGGAAGCAATAGGAAATGAAGCGAGAACATGAACTAGGTTTGTTTATAAGATACTTCTGGAATCTTCCAGAAATAATTATAGTACAATTTCAGGAGGTCGGACAAAAAACAAAATGAAAAGCAGGCAGAGTGAAAGCTATAAAACAGGATTTATTATGTTAGTATGGTCCCATTTTTCACAGCATCATGGGACATCCAGAGGAAACTTAGATTATTTCAGGGAGTGGAGGCTCAAACAGATGGCTGGAGCAAAGAAACGGCATTCATTTCAGAGTAATGCCAGTTTGTGAATCAAGGGCCACCTCTGTTTCTCTGAACTTCTGACTTTGATTTTGTTTTAATTTTATTTCAGTTGACAGTTTAACTCTTACCTTCCTGATCAGATGCTTCATATACTGACTTTCATCAATATGATGATTTTAAATTTGGCATTGATTTCTTGACTTTCTTCAGAATTAAGGTCTTACACTTATGGTTCTGTGCCTGGGGCATTTCAGGGAGTTTGGATGTTTTTGGGGGTGGGGGGCAGTGAGTGAGGGAGTGCTGTAATGGCCTGCCCAGATCCGTCCTTCAAAACTGAAGCATTCATTTCACCAGTTTCCAGGCTGCCTGTTAACAACTCACAGCAGGACAGCCCATTTTGAATGATATATTCAATGACTGGTCCTTGTGGCAGTACAGAAGCCTGTCTACCTTTTCCCATTTTGGGAGATCTATGAAGGGTCATCCCAGCTTCAGAGAACTCCTTGGCGTTATTTGAAGTTACTGTTGTGCTCTACTACAGTTCAGCATCTCCTTCTGCCCTATCTGTATTTCCTCAAAGACATTGTTCCTAAGAGCGTGCATTTCCTGCATGCGAATCTCCGTCTCTGAGAGTTTGTTTTTCCAGGGGACCTGAACTAAGAGTAGTGGTGTGAAGATTTGTCTAAAGAGGTGGATTCTAAAATGGGACTTGGGATCTGGATCACTTACTGGTTGACTGGCAATGAGAACCCATCACTAGTCATTGATAGAGTCCTAGGAGTGCTGGCATGCTGTAGTAGTACAAATACTAAAGCTTTTACTAGTGGTGAATTGAGATGGGATATGGGTGTAAGGAAATGCCTTGGTGGGCTCCGAGGATATCCTCAGGCATTTGAAAGGTTCCGAGGAACTGGTTACTAAAAGGACAGTGAAATTGGAAGGTGGTTGCTGAGTGCAATTAAGCAGCTGAGAAGGACAATGAAAGACAAAGATGTCTTTATTTGAGACATCTTATTTAAATCCCCAATTCGAAGTAAAATGTGAAAAGTTAAAGCACCTACATGGCAGCATTTAAAAAGACTGCTGAAGCTGGAGAGTAGAAAAGGTGAGGACTGAGCCAGTATTTAACTATAAGCATAGCAGACAGTGCTCTAGGGATGATTGAGTTCCCGAGCTCAGCAAGACTTCTGCACAAAATCAGGACCGTGGTGAAGAAGGGAGATCCTAAGGCTTCATATGAGACATCTGGGTCAGTGTGCTAGAAAACTTTGAAACCCCAATACCCCAATACAATTCATCTGGGCCCACAGTAATAGTCTACTGCTTTCTATTAAGGCCTAGCATTCCCTCCTTCAGGATCTATTTCTACTTTCTCTCAAACACCAGACATTGGCATCTTAGTAAAAAACAAAAACACATGAATACTTGTAAGTGGAAGATACTCCATATAAAAACTCAGGAATACCTTTGAGATATTGCGCATTTGGTTCCAAACGACCACAATAAAGTAAATATCACCATAAAGTGAGTCAAACAATTTTTTTTGGTTTCTCAGTGCATGTTAGAGTTATATTTATACTATACTGTAGTATATTAAGTATGCTAGCATTGTCTAAAAAATGTACATACCTCAATTTAATAAATACTTTATTGCTGAAAAATGCTAACCCATCATTTGAGCTTCAGCAAGTTGGAATCTTTGTGCCAGTGGAGGGCCTTGCCTTGATTTCAATGGCTGCTAATTGATCAGGTTGGTGATAGCTGATTGGGGTGACTGTGGCCATTTCTTAAAATAAGATAACAGTGGAGTTTGCCACATCATTGACTCTTCCTTTCACGAACAATTTCTCTGTAGCATGCAGTGCTTTTTGATAACATTTTACCCAGGGTAGAACTTCTTTCAAAATTGGAGTCAGCCCGCTCAAACCTTGACGCTGCTTTATGAAGTAAGTTTATGTAATATTCTAAATCATTTGTTATCATTTCAACACTCTTCACAGCATCTTCACCAGGAGTAGATTTCATCTCAAGAAACTACTTTCTTTGCTCATCCTTAAGAAGCAACTCCTCATCTGTTAAAATTTTCTTATGAGATTGAAGCAATTCAGTCACACCATCAGACTTCACCTCTAATTCTAGTTCGTTTTCTATTTCCTCCATATCTGCTTCACCACTTCCTCAGCTGAAGTCTTGAAACCCTCAAACATCCATGAGCAATGGACTCAACTGCTCCCCAGTTCCCGTTAGTGTTGATATTTGGACCTCTTTTCTTTTTTACATAAAAAAAAAGATATTTCCTCTTTTATAAATGTTCTTAAAGACATCTAGAATGGTTTGTCTTTTCCAGAGGGCTTTCAATTGACTTTGCCCAGATCCATCTGAGAAATCATTATCTATGGCAACTCTAGTCACATGAAATGTATTTCTTCAGTAATAGGACCTGAAAGTTGAAATTAGTCCTTGGTCCATGGGTTGCAGAATGGATGCTGTGTTAGAACATAAAAACAACAGTAATCTTGTGCATCTCCATAAGAGCTCTTGGGTAACAAGGTGCATTTTCAATGAGCAGTAATATATTGAATAATATTTTTTTTTCTCTAAGCAGTGGTTCTCCAATAGTGGGCTTAAAATATTCAGTAAACTATGATACTTGAGATTTGTTGGATCCTTTAAAGTCTTTGTTTTGAACATTGTTAGTGTGGGTACAGAGCAACCTTTAGATTAGAGCTAATGTAGCTATACTACTAATGCAGTGCTTCTCTGTATTCTCTTCTTGATGCCTGTTTGATGCCTGTGTATTATGAGAACTTTCACTCTGACTAATGCCAGCACAAATTATTTACGATCCTACATGAACTCCTAGAATTGTTCTCAAACTACTTATCACCCAATACTTTTGTATGCCTTGTCCTTGATTTGTTTTTTCCTTTAGGACTTGTTACTATCTCAAATTATTCACTTATTGAAATTTTATTGTTATTCCCTTCTGTGTATGCTCTGTTAGGAGATAGAAAATTCACTATTATTTAACTAGCTTTCAGAATAAAGTTTTACTCATTATCAGATCGGATCAGATCAGATCAGTTGCTCAGTCGTGTCCGACTCTTTGCGACCCCATGAATCGCAGCACGCCAGGCCTCTCTGTCCATCACCAACTCCCAGAGTTCACTCAGACTCATGTCCATCGACTCAGTGATGCCATCCAGCCATCTCATCCTCTGTCGTCCCCTTCTCCTCTTGCCCCCAATCCCTCCCAGCATCAGAGTCTTTTCCAATGAGTCAACTCTTTGCATGAGGTGGCCAAAGTACTGGAGTTTCAGCTTTAGCATCATTCCTTCCAAAGAAATCCCAGGGCTGATCTCCTTTAGAATGGACTGGTTGGATCTCCTTGTAGTCCAAGGGACTCTCAAGAGTCTTCTCCAACACCACAGTTCAAAAGCATCAATTCTTCAGCGCTCAGCCTTCTTCACAGTCCAACTCTCACATCCATACATGACCACTGGAAAAACCATAGCCTTGACTAGACGAAACTTTGTTGGCAAAGTAATATCTCTGCTTTTGAATATGCTGTCTAGGTTGGTCATAACTTTCCTTCCAAGGAGTAAGCGTCTTTTAATTTCATGGCTGCAATCACCATCTGCAGTGATTTTGGAGCCCCCCAAAATAAAGTCTGACGCTGTTTCCACTGTTTCCCCATCTATTTCCCATGAAGTGATGGGACCGGATGCCATGATCTTCGTTTTCTGAATGTTGAGCTTTAAGCCAACTTTTTCACTCTCCACTTTCACCTTCATCAAGAGGCTTTTGAGTTCCTCTTCACTTTCTGCCATAAGGGTGGTGTCATCTGCATATCTGAGGTTATTGATATTTCTCCCGGCCATCTTGATTCCAGCTTGTGTTTCTTCCAGTCCAGCGTTTCTCATGATGTACTCTGCATATAAGTTAAATAAACAGGGTGACAATATACAGCCTTGACGTACTCCTTTTCCTATTTGGAACCAGTCTGTTGTTCCATGTCCAGTTCCAACTGTTGCTTCCTGACCTGCATACAAATTTCTCAAGAGGCAGATCAGGTGGTCTGGTATTCCCATCTCTTTCAGAATTTTCCACAGTTTATTGTGATCCACACAGTCAAAGGCTTTGGCATAGTCAATAAAGCAGAAATAGATGTTTTTCTGGAACTCTCTTGCTTTTTCCATGATCCGGCGGATGTTTACTCATTATAGATAACTGATAAATATTTTCTGTGTAAGTGAATGATCAAATGAATCCTCTCTTAATTAACATATGCTTATTATTCTTCATTTCTTGAAATCCCTAATATCTGCTTTAATGAGTTATTACTGATAAACAGTGGTAATGATATTACTTGTGATATCCCAGATGAGGACTGCTTGTCCTCATCATTTTATGTTGCAGATTGTGCATTGCACAAAACTGTGATGACACTCATATTTGTGGTCATCTTAGATTAATGTTCTTATTATTCTAATTTTCCTAGAGATGGCAATAAATGTCTTAGAAACTAATGTGCCCATTTTTAATAGCAGTAGGGTTGTCACCAATGAGGAAATATTCATATCTTATAAGGCCCTCAACCTCTCTTCTCCATCCTGGTGGCTTTCAAGACATTTCTTATACTTTGCTTCCTTGAATCAGCACCTATTGAAAAATGTTGAATCAGGTTTAAAACTGTTGATTTGCCCTTCTTTTTGATGCAGTAGCAAGAAGAAGCACTCAATATGATGATTCAATAACTGAAGAGTTCCAGGCTATAGCAGAGAAGAGCTTCCTAAAGACCTGTGACCTATGCTCAGTATCTTCCTCACATAGACTCCTCCCACTGAGGGTTGCTTTGCACAGATGGTGCCTGGAAAGTATAGACATTTGTTGAGTCAGTGCATCATAAGCCTAGGGCACAGTTCAGTTTCTCTGACTGGGGGGATGGCTTAAAGAAAGGATCATGGATTCTGAGCCCAGAAAGGCTTAGTTTCAAATCCTAGATCTAACATCTACTTGCAAAATATATGGCCTAGTCAGTTAATTTAGTATCTCCAAGGCTATTTCTTTAGCCGATAAATAAAGATAAGTGCATCAAATAACTAAGATATCTAAATGAGGTTGCACACAGAATATACAGCTCTTAATAGCTGAACAATAAATGCTATCTTGAGAAATCTGTATGCAGGTCAGGAAGCAACATTTAGAAATGGACATAGAACAACAGACTGGTTCCAAATAGGAAAAGGAGTACGTCAAGGCTGTATATTGTCACCCTGCTCATTTAACTTCTATGCAGAGTACATCAGGATAAACACTGGGCTGAATGAAGCACAAGCTGGATCAAGATTGCTGGGAGAAATATCGATAACCTCAGATATGCAGATGACGTCACCCTTATGGCAGAAAGTGAAGAAGAACTAAAGAGCCTCTTGATGAAAATAAAAGAGGAGAGTGAGAAAGTTGGCTTAAAGCTCAACATTCAGAAAACTAAGATCATGGCATCTGATCCCATCACTTCATGGCAAATAGATGGGGAAACAGTGGCTGACTTTATTTGGGGGGGCTACAAAATCACTGCAGATGATGACTATAGCCATGCAATTAAAAGATGCTTATTCCTTGGAGGGAAAGTTATGACCAACCTAGACAGCATATTGAAAAGCAGAGACATTACTTTGCCAACAAAGGTCCATCTAGTCAAAGCTATGATTTTCCCAGTAGTCATGTATGGATGTGAGAGTTGGACTGTAAAAAATGCTGAGTGCTGAAGAATTGATGCTTTTGAACTGTGGTGTTGGAGAAGACCCTTGAGAGTCCCTTGCACTGCAAGGAGATGGAACCAGTCCATCCTAAAGGAGATGAGTCATGGTTGTTCACTAGAAGGACTGATGTTGAAGCTGAAACTCTAATACTTTGGTCACCTGATGCAAAGAGCTGACTCATTTGAAAAGACCCTGATACTGGGAAAGATTGAGGGCAGGAGGACACAGGGATGACAGAGGATGAGATGGTTGGATGGCATCACGGAGTCAATGGACATGAGTTTGGGTAAACTCCGGGAGTTGGTGATGGACAGGGAGGCCTGGCGTGCTGCGATTCATGGGGTCATAAAGAGTCAGACACGACTGAGTGACTGAAGTGAAATGAACTGAATAGATGCTATTTTCCATTCACCTTCCAGAATAAGTAAACACAGGCTAAGTTAGCCATCAGAAAGTTGGTAAAGACAGAGCATTATACAGTATGAAAAACTGGTCACATTTTTTTGTCCAATTCAACATCTGTAGTGCAATAATTTCCTCTGTAGTATCCATGTCAGTTAGCACCCAGTCTCAAGCTAAACATGCCAATGATAGGAATTCCCCTTCTCTTCTGAGGTAGGCAGCCATTTGAAAATTGTGTTGTAAAAAGAAATTGATCAGAATAAAGAGCTCAACTATCGGTCCTACTCTTGCTTCCTGTAACTGTATGGAACAGTGGTAATCTCCCATCCAAAGGATACTTCCAGATATTTGCATGAAGCTAATTACGACCCTTTTGAGTCATCTCTTTAGCACATAAAATATATATACTCCCTTAACCTGCACATGTGATACGATATTGAGCCCTGTCACCATGGTAATGGAATTCTTCCATCTGTGTTTGGATTTCTATTATTATTTCTGTGTTACACCCAGTGCTGTCTTGTTATTAATTTCCCAGAATCTCTCTCTTTGCCTACACATGCACCCTCTGACATTCCCATTTTAGACACCTTTTCCCAATACAGACACATCTCCCCTGCTCCCCGCTATCAAAACTGACCTATATCATTTCTCATTCTCTTAAACTCTGAGATATTAGTATTGACACTTTTATAAATATCTGCATCTTGTCAATCGTCTGTTTCTTACGTAAGGGGATGAGTAATCTGGGAATTTTAAGAACAGTTAGAAGGCCAGTAAGGGAGGCCCTATCAACAATGATACTTCTTGGCATCTGCATCTTGACATGTACCTCTGTGTGTTCAATTTCAATAACCTGTGTTCAATTTCAGTATCCTGTCTCTGCCTAATAACTATTTCCATTGGCATATCTGTGGTGAGGCATTAGCAGGCAAAAGAGAGACAAAGGTGTGTACTAAAGAAAGAGGCATCATGATTATTTCTGATTAAAGAGGAGATTTCACTTAGAACTGTCTTAGTATGTTACTAAAACAGGAAGCCAATGAATATGCTTTTATCCCAAAAGCCTATAAATATACACTGGCATTAAAATAACTTCCTAACTTGATCTAGTGATTGCCATCAACATTTCTTCTAAGGATCAAACTAATTTAATGTGGGTTAAATAATATTGACCTTAAATACTTTTTAATCCCAATGATTTCCCTCATTCATGCTTTTGAGTTTACATTAAAGGTGCATGTACTTAACAGCACTTTATTTTTTTTAAATATCAGGGATCCACTGTATATAATGAAATGGTGCCAAAAGTAAAGAATGAAAAGGAAAGCACGCTTGGTATTTTAAAAGCTAGTGACAATGTGGTAGAAGTATGCAGGGGTGGTAGGAGTAGTCTGAACCATTAAAGACAACTTAGGTGGTGAATGAAGAGCACAGACTGGAATAGTGAGTTGCAGTGACCCTGTACATTCAAACTGATTTGCCAACCTGAGCAATCCTTAGGAACTGGAGTAGGTTGATGTTCAGTGAGTACAAATCACAAGACTATTATCCATGCACAGCTGTACGCAAGGCGATCAGGACTTAAAATTGTGTGCTCCATTTGTGTTCCATTTCAGCACACTTTCACCCGAGACCTCTAAGTATCTTGGAAACATTGCTTCATTCATCTCTACAGCATTCTGTTTGGGGAATTAAGTTACAAATATTATGGGGCCTGTTCTATACTTGAGAAAGCTGAATTACAGGAAGGTTAAGTGGACTGCTGAAGGTCAGAAATTGGCAATAGAGATCAAGTGCAGACTGTAGGGAACCCAGCAATAGTTCCCAGGATACCTCAGCAGTGTCACTATGGAATCCTTTCAGTGATTTCTCTACATTATTCCCCAGGGCAGCAAATTCACAAGTGCAGATAGGAAGCTTCTATGGGGCAATTGTACAGGCAGGGTCCTTTCTGTAAGGGACAGATACTGTGCTGATACTTTAGACCTTTCTCCTACATTTTCAAAGAGGCAGAATTAATGACAGATTTGGCTAACATTGGATACACCTCATCTTTAAAGCCATACACACCACCTTGCAAAACAGACACTCAGTGCAGAAATGCTTCTTGAAGAAGTTTATTGCAATTGAAGAAAACTCTTGGGCTTTCAGAAACCATAGCCTAGATACAGTTTCTTTTCCTTCAAGGAGGAAACTTGAGAAGGAACATTTGGAATACCTTCACAATCAGTCCTTTCTGTGGACAAGTTTTGGCTTGAGAGATTTCAAAATGTTGTCCTCATTCTATTGTTATCTTCATCTCCGTGGAAATCTCTACAGTTTCATATAAAGGGGATTGAGGCATTTTTTGTGGTTTCTTATACTTTAACTTTCTCACTAACTGGCAGAATTCACAAGAAGGGGAGGAAATGAAAAGGAAAGTTGGAATTATGCATTTACTCCCTTGAGTGAAGCTCTTACCTATAACAAGCTTAAGGCTTTTCAAGTCTGTTTTCAAGCTGAAAAGAAGATTAGAAATTATCCACCTATTTCTAATCTAGTAATTTGCAAAGTAGGTGACACTATTTTCCAAGATTTTATACTTTTTATGTTAGCCAGATTGTCTTTATAGTTTTCTGAGTAATATATGACAAATCATAAACTTCTTTCCAAAGATGAGAAATATTGTATTTCCTGAACCACTCAAGAATGTGTTTTCTCTTTGAAGATACCACTGCCTTGAATGTTTACAATGTTATGCATATAATAAGAAAATAAAACTACTGTTACTGTTTACTAAGCAACACACTACCTAATTATACAAATATATATATATATACATAAAACATATATACATATATGTATATAAAAGTTTATTAGACTTCCTGGAGACATATATTAGACTTTCCTGAGGGAGGAAATGACAACCCACTCCAGTATTCTTGCCTGGGAAATCCCATGGATAGAATAGTCTGGTGGGCTACTGTCCAAAGGGTCACAAAGAGTCAGACATGACTGAGCAGCTAAGCATTTGTTGTTCAGTTGCTCAGTCATATCCAACTCTTTGAGACCTCATGGAGTGCAGCACACCATGCTTCCGTGTCCTTCATTTCCCAGAGCTTGCTCAAACTCATGTCCATTGAGTTAGTGATGTCATCCAAACATCTCATCCTCTCTCATGCCCTTCTCCTCCTGCCTTCAATCCTTCCCAGCATCAGGGTCTTTTCTAATGAGTTGGCTCTTTGCATCAGGTGGCCGAAGTACTGGAGTTTCAGCTTCAGCATCAGTCTTTCCAATGAATATTCAGGGTTAATTTCCTTTAGGATTGACTGGTTTGATCTCCTTGCAGTCCTAGGGACTTCTCCAACACCACAGCTCAAAAGCAGCAGTTCTTCAGCTTTCTTTATGGTCCAGCTCTCACATCTGTACATCACTAATGGAAAAACCATAGCTTTGACTGTATGGACCTTTGATGGCAAAGTAATGTCTCTGCTTTTTAATATGCTGTCTAGGTTTGTCATAGCTTTTATTCCAAGGAGCAAGCCTCTTTTAATTTCATGGCTTCAGTCACCATCTGCAGTGATTTTGGAGCCCAAGAAAATAAAGTCCGTCACTGTTACCGTTGTTTCCCCATCTATTTGCCATGAAGTGGTGGGACCAGATGCCATGATCTTCATTTTTTGAATTCAGTTTTAAGCCAGCTAAGCATAGAACACATAAAAGTATATACATATATGTGTATAAAGTCCATATGTAAAATATATATATGTGCATACATGCATACACACACATATGAAATCTTATTTAATTGTTCTAACAATGCTTCATTGTAATTATTATTATTATTATTTTACCCATGAGGAGACTGAGACACTTGTGGTCTAACAACTACACATTGCTGACAGAATTGTCTAACATCACAGCATGAGGTTAAATTTAAAACAAACAAAAAGATGCAAGTTGTTGTCTATGTACTCCCTCACACAATCTGCAGAGAGAAAAGTACTATGAAAGACAAATCATTATCTAATTGCACTGTCAGATAATCTGTATGGTTGGCTAGAACAATCAGTCTCATTTTTCTGATGAAGACTCTCAAGCCCACAAGAATGCATATCATTGCCTATGAATTGCTCAAAATCAACCAGCATCAGAACTGCAGGAATCTGCTTCCTATGTGCCTTTCTTTATCACTTAATTCACTGAGAGAAAACCATGTCATTCAGGCCATAATCCCTAAAATCAGGGTAGAATTTTCTTAGAATGTGAAATTTGGATTCCAACAGTAAGAGGGTAAAAAACTATCCACGTTAGTGTACACAAGTACAAGTGCCTGGGAAGTGCACAAATATCCACAAAAAAATGTAGCAATAGAATGATAATTTATGGATCAGGAGTGTCAAAACATTTAAATAGTAACATTTAAACTTCTCAGAGTTCAAGAAACATTTTCTGTCTCCTCAATCCTTGAGGCTTTGGAAATTGGGGGTTTGAATGACTTCCTGAGTCAAAATGTGACTCCTCAATTCCTTCAGATTCCATTACAAACTCACAGTCATCTCATGCTGGAACTTTACATTTCTTAGACAGGCCAGTCTGACTCCCCTACATCCACTCACCTGTAGATGGGCTGGTAGAGCCACTGAATATTTCCTTATGTATCTCTCCAATATATTAAGTAGTAGTTAGGTAGGTAAAGACATAGGTAGATGATTGATAGATTGATAGGTAGGTGGAATGATAGTTCCATAGAATGATAGATCACACTTCACATTTCTGGATCTAATACTGAGTTGCTGCAACATTGTTTCTTTATTGTCATTCCTGTTGTTTTTTGACCCTAGTAGCCTCAACAGCTAATGTATTTTCTCACTCTGTAGTTTGGTCCTCTCACAGCAAGCCTTTCATAGTGAGAAGGTTTCAGAAATCCCAATTTACCACCATTTGGATTATCTACATTTCACCTGGCTTTTCCACTCAAATGCATTTTTAGGCCAAGAACCCAGCAGTGTTATTCTTTTAATTTTATATGCCCACAGAGCTGAAACATTTGAAGTGCAAGCGTGGGACCGTGTACTTTCAATTAGATGTTGGCACATACAAACACTCACAGATACTAACTGGCACAGACCAACTACCATTCATTTAACTTAATGGATATACTCTAATGGGATGGCCATGGTAGTGCAATGTTTGAACCTCGAGACTTGTAGAAGTAGTGGAAATTATAGCCCACAGCATGACAAGAAGGCCTTAAAAAGGGTTTTCACAATTAGCTTATTTCAGAAATGAAGAATGCCAATTGGATTAATCTGCCACATCTTGGCAGGACATTGATACCAACTGCCTTTTGTCACTATTTATTTACCTCTCTGTTTCCTTAGATATGGAGTCAATGAGTATTTGTACCAAAGCCTTTATACTTGAGAAAGCACAGGGCAGTGAATCCCAATTCCCTCTTTTCCTCTTGAACTCTGTGAATTTTTGAAACTCAAGTCCTTTTTTTCACATAAAAGTTTCTCACTAAATATTCTAAGTCTTTGCTTAGATTGAGATTTCTTTGGATCTACTGAGATTGAGATTTTGGTCTATTGGGATTGTTACTTGCAAATTCTAGTAGTCGTTTTCATAGTCTACAACTATGGGTGTTATTGTTCCCTTTCCATCTTATAATTTCAACTAAATCGAGCAATGAAAATTTTATAGTGCATCCCTAATTGTGCACCAGACTGGAACTGTTCATACAAATTCCAAGCAATTATAAGGCTTTCTGGGAAACATTGGCAGCAAACACTGGATTAAATGTTTATAACAGCAAGCCAGATGGGAAATAGAGATAAGGAAAATCTCATGGAAACTTTTTTTTTCCCCAAACCACAACACTATTTTAAATTAACCTGGCCAAGGAGAAGCATTTTTACATTGTTGACCAATACAGAGGTTTAGTAAGTAAGAGCAGTTAAATTGTGGGAATAATTTTACAAAGATGTAACTCTTTGTGACAAGATGTAACTTGTCATACATCTTGTTACAGAAAGATGTAATTCTGTGACTGTTATAAAAAGATACCATATAGACAGAGTTGATGAATGAGACTCCAAAGATATGTTAGGGAAGGCAGATATTAAGAGTGGATGCTTTAAAGTTAAAAAATGTGCTTTGTATTTCATTGAAGGTGGAAAAAAAATCACATCACATGGAAATATTTAGCTATCCTTGAAAATGTTTGACGTGGAGACTGTGGTGAACATATAGTCACCTTACTCATGCTAAAAATACTTTCACTGCTTGAGAACCAGAGTTAAGAATGCTATTTTTACAGATAAAAATCTTTCTCTTAATGGGATTGGGCAATAAGTGTCTCACACCCATTTGTGTTCATGCTTGCTTCCTCTAACATGATTTAAATGATGTTTAAGTTACAGAGGTAGATTTATAAGGAAGGTGATGACACTCAAGTTTCAAGTTCCCTCACTTGCCTGAGGGAAGGGTTCCTAGCAATATGTTCACATTCTCATGTTTTTAGAAGTTTGTGAGGGAAGATATTGTAACTGTAGTTAAGACGACTTTCTCTTTCCACTCTGATTTTCCCTCCCTTATTTCCCCTTTGGTGGGTGGTATTGGAGCAGCCATTAGCATGTGTGAATTATGGCTAAAAGAGAGTTAAACATGAGAGACATATATGGGGTTTAGTTGGATATATTTATGCGAGACAATGTCAACTTCATGTGTAGTTAAATGGTACTATCCGAGCTTAGAAATAGTTTCTGGAACTAGTCTACTACCCACTATGTCTAGCCACTTGTCATGGAATTTGAAGGTACAGGCCAGAAGCACTTTTAATAAGTTTTACCATGCCTGACAAGCCTAGTAGAGGAGAAACAAGGTTTCTGCATGCAGCAAGGAGCTGGTCTGTGGAAAATTTTTCCAGTCAACAGATATGTAAGGTATTCAGACTTAAAACATGACTAAATAGTGACTTTTTTTTTTTTAAGAACTCTGTTATATTTTCCAGGAACTGGAGAAAGAATACAAACATTAGCAAACTGCAAATTTATTCAAAAAGTTGATCGGGTTCAAAGACAACCCTTTAACTGCTAGTGGGAAAGATTTTTTAGAGAATGTAAGTGAAACAGATGAGTAATTACAGACTTCTGATTTGGAATACATACATGTATGTGTGTTTTCCTTTATTTCTAATGGGGTTAAAAGATTATTAATATAAAATTCATGGAATGTGAAATGTACAAGACAAAAATGATCAATATAATCAATAGAGATTATTCTTAAGAGAATTTGACAAAAATTTTCATACCATACCAGAAGCAGGAGTTTGTTAAATTGGAGAGATAAATTTTGAATCAAAGAAATATCAGACCCTGGGATTGCTGTGAATCCACTAACGAAGAAAATGAATCATATGAATGCATTTGGGAAAACACTACATTTCTTGTTTGAATTAATTTTTGCTTTGTAACAAACTTCCCATAACAATGGCTAACAAATATGGCCAATGGCTTTTACATCTTTAAAGAGATGTAGGAAAAAATGAAGAAATTTAACAGAGACCATAAGTGGCCTCCAAAGCCTAAAATATTTACTATCTGATCCTTCATGGAAAAAATTTGCTAACCTTTGGCTTAAAATAGCAGTTTATTTGGGGGCTTCTCTGGTGGCTCAGACGGTAAAGAATCTGCGTGCAATGTTGGATACCTGGGTTCAATCCCTGGGTCAGGAAGATCCCCTGAAGAAGGGAATGGCAACCCACTCAAGTATTCTTGCCTGGAGAATTCCATGGACAGAAGAACTTGGAGGGCTAAAGTCCATGAACGCACAAAGAGTCAGACACAACTGTGTGGGTAACACAACTCATTCATTCACTTAGCTGCTGATTTGGGTTGGGCCTAGCTGGGCAGTTCTGCTGCTGCTCTTGGCTCATCTTTCATATGTCTGCGGTTAGCTGCTATGTCACCTGAAGCTTGGTGATCTGGTATATTCTCCATTAAAGGTTTGGCAGTTGGCTGACAGTCCCCTGGGATAACTGGGCTGCAGTCTATCATTATTTAGCAGACAAATCAGAGCTTATTCTCAGGATAGTAGTTGCAAGCAGAGACAAGACCCAAATCCAAGTGCCTTTTAAGAGCTAACATGTATCATGTTTAGTAATGTCTATTAAACTAAGTCACATGGCTAATTCTAGCATTGTTGTAGGGGGATGCTACCAAAAATTATGGATGAGTGAAAGGGAAAAAATTGTGACCATCTTAACAATCCTTCATACTCATTCAATTGACATGAAATACATGCACACACACAATAACAGTAATAAAGGCAATGTAAAACTAATAATATGCCATAACAAACTGTGGATAATTCTTAAAGAGATGGGAATACCAAACCACCTTACCTGCCTCCTGAGAAATCTGTATGCAGGTCAAGAAGCAACAGTTAGAACTGGACATGGAACAACAGACTGGTTCCAAATTGGGAAAGGAGTACGTCAAGGCTGTATATTGTCACCCTGCTTATTTAACTTATGTGCAGAGTACATCATGTGACATGCTGGGCTGGATGAAGGACAAGCTGGAATCAAGACTGCCAGGAGAAATATCAATAACCTCAGATATGCAGATGACACCACCCTTAAGGCAGAAAGTGAAGAAGAACTAAGAGCATTTTGATGAAAGTGAAAGAGGATAGTGAAAAAGTTGGCCAAAACTCAACACTCAAAAAATGAAGATAATGCATCCAGTCCTATCACTTCATGGCTAATAGATGGGGAAACATTGGAAACAGTGACAGACTTTATTTCTGGGGGCTCAGAAATCACTGCATATGGTGACTGCAGCCATGAAATTAAAAAATGCACGTGTACACCTGTGGCAGATGTATGTTGACCTGTATGTAGAATGTAATTTCTAATTAAATTGTTTTTAAAATACTAAAAAAAAAAAGAACAAAGACCATAATAAAAATAAAAAATGCTTGCTCCTTGGAAGAAAAGCTATGACCCCAACCAAGAGAGCATATTAAAAAGCAGAGACATTACTTTGCCGACAAAGGTCCATATAGTCAAAGCTATGGTTTTTCCAATAGTCATGTATGAATGTGAGAGTTGGACTATAAAGAAAGCTGAGCACCGAAGAATTGATGCTTTTGAACTGTGGTGCTGGAAAAGACTCTTGAGGGTCCCTTGGACTGCAAGGAGATCAACCCAGTCAATCCTAAAGGAAATCAGTCCTGAATACTCATTGGAAGGACTGATGCTGAAGCTGAAACTCTAATACTTTGGCCACCTGATGCAAAGAGCTGACTCATTGGAAAAGACACTGATGCTGGGAAAGATTGAAGGCAAGAGGAGAAGGGCACGACAGAGGATGAGATGGTTGGATGGCATCACTGATTCAATAGACATGAGTTTGAGTAAACTCTGGTAGTTGGTAATGGACAGGGAAGCCTTGTGTGCTGCAGTCCAAGGGGTTGCAAAGAGTCGGACATGGCTGAGCGACCGAACTAAACTACTATGAAGATATTGGTGACAAGGTCTTAATAACTGATGTTAATGTAATGAATATCTAAGAATAGTTACTACACAAGAAAATTTTAAGTGCCCTGACATCTTTCTGTTTATATATAAAATAAATTTGGTTTATATTTTCCCAAATTGACAACAATTCTGAATTTTTACGTGGAATTGTCAGTAACAAATTGTGAATATGAATGAATCTTTTTAACTACTAAAAATAAGAACATTTGATTAATTATGCTAATAGAAACTCAATTATCTTTAGATTATTTTTTATTAAACAATATTATAAAATCATTGTAATGTGCAAGTGAAAGTCACTCAGTCGTGTCCTACTCTTTGCAACCCCATGGACCATACAGTCCATGGAATTCTCCAGGCCAGAATACTGGAGTGGGTAGCCTATCCCTTTTCCAGGGGATCTTCCCAACTCAGGAATTGAACTGGGGTTTCCTGCATTGCAGGTGGATTCTTTAACAATGGAGCTATCAGGGAAGTTCATTGTCATATGATTCCTAATAAAAGCATATACAACCAAAACATGTAGGAGAGAAATATGTATTATAGGGGCATGTCAGGCATTTTATTTAAAAGCATATATTTCTGGATTTTGTGAGGTGGGTGGCATTTTATTCTTTTCCTTCTATAGGGCTTCTAAAACATCATAAGTTTCAGGTCCCATGCAACCTAAAAAGGACCAGTAAGCTCTCCTGCTCTGGAGATCTAGGCCTGGGCAAAAGAGCAGCTGGAACAGAGAAGGGAGTGCCAGATTCTCATGTGGGAATGGTAGAGGTGGGTTTTGGGGAATCCTGAATTGTCTTATGGGCTCCAATTTGATTTAAAAGTCTTTAGTAATTCTTTCTGCTTACAATCAAATTGCATGCAATGTATCAACTCAAGGATGATCAGAACCCAATAATTTTTGAAGACTGCTGAGACCAGTCCCAGGTGTTCATTGGAAGGACTGATGCTGAGGCTGAAACTCCAATACTTTGGCCACCTCATGCAAAGAGTTGACTCACTGGAAAAGACACTGATGCTGGGAGGGATTGGGGGCAGTAGGAGAAGGGGATGAAAGAGGATAAGATGGCTGGATGGCATCACCGACTCGATGCACATGAGTTTGGGTGAACTCCAGGAGTAGGTGATGGACAGGGAGGCCTGGCATGCTACGATTCATGGGGTCGCAAAGAGTTGGACACGACTGAGTGACTGAACTGAACTGAAGCTGATATATTGAATACATGGTCACCTCTGACACCCCCATTCCTACTTTCCATGGCAATTTTTCCCCTCCTTAGAGAGGATTTTCAGATATCAGAAGGTGGTTTCATTTGACAAGAGGAGGAAAGCCTCTGAGAGATCAAGTAACACTGTACATTGGGGAAGCTGGGTTGCAAAGAATGTGTATCTATTGACAAGTATCATTCTTTTTCCATAATCCTTGGTTTTCATCCTTCCAACACACAGGGCCTGCCTCTTAAATTAATGATAAATGCATCTTATATGGGAATAGAAACTTTATCATAAGATAATCATTGTCCATAAATGCCTTCTATATGCAAACACCTGTTAAGTACCAGAAATCTTGCCGAACATGGAAAATTTTTGAAAATATACAAATTATAATGTATCATATGCTAAGTATCTAATAAGTGATAGAGAAGTTTTCATATGTGAAGATTTGGGTAGATGACTTTGAAGGGCATATATAGCATATATCAAGTGAAGATGTGTTGGTCAGGGCAACTCAGAAAGAAGGAAGGAATGGTGAGCAATGACTGGCTTTATTCCAGGCATATAGCTTTATTTAATTTATTGCATGATACTTATCACAAAGCATAGTGTTACAAATCCCAAAAAAGGCTCTGACAAAGTCATCTAACACAGATTCCCACCATTTACACCAAAGATACTTGATTTTCTCCACCCCACCCACCCATCACCACAAACCTGACTTGCCCAAGATCCTCTAGCTCATCACAGAGCCAAAGTTTTTAATTGTGTTTCCTCAGCACTCTTTCACTAAACTACCAGAACTGACCATAGCATTATTACTTGAAATCAATAGCTGTTCTGTAATACCAGGTATATGATGATTCAAACCCTTAAAGCTGCCTCTGGCATTCACTTTGCTGTCCCTTCATAGTATTCATATTTTATTCCAAGGTGGAAATCTCTAATGCATATTCTTCATTCTTCACTTTGTTGTCTATTTTCATTTCCCCTTTGTATTGTTGAGGCATCTCAGAGAGAGGGATGGCACACAGAATGTAGCTCTCAAGAAGAAACTGGATTCTTCCCATTCCAAAAACAGCTTGAGGGCACTAGTAAGGAAGCTAGATGAGAAGGCCTTTTATATTTTGACATAGTCCTTGATAAAAGCAAACAAGTTCCACGTACCCTATCTCTCTTATAACTGTCTAGAATATGTTAGAAACTTACTATGTATATGACAATAAAAAAACATGAAATCTCCATCTGGTGACTCCACACTGTTCTTATAGCTATTATTTATCACTAGTCTTATATGCCAGATGACTAGATTTTGAGCCTGAGTGAAAGAAAATGAGGTGGAGATGAGCGATTTCCAAGTGGTTCAAAGGATAGTTCTCAATGCACCTAGGATATTATATTATAGTAATATAATAGGTTAACTACGTACAGCAATGTAACTTTTTCTATTCTAAAAATTATCTCAAATAATCATTTAAAGAGCTCAATAAAAGTGAATAGAATAGTGTTTATTCCATTTCACAGTTGAAGAAATTAAGGTACAGGGACATCAAATGAAGAGCTCAAGATTGAATACCACAGCAGGGACACAGTTGAATCAAGCCCCTGAAGCTGACCTGGGTCCCATGGCTTTTCCCCTTCCTTATACCATACATCTTTCACAAATTGTGTATTCCCATCCCAAGACCCTCTCCCACATCTCAGTTTAGTTCAGTTCAGTTCAGTTGATGAATCAAGGCAAATTGGAAGTGGTCAAACAGGAGATGGCAAGAGTGAATATCAACATGTTAGCAATCAGTGAACTAAGATGGACTGGAATGGGTGAATTTAACTCAGATGACCATTATATCTACTACTGTGGACAGGAATCCCTTGAAGAAATGGAGTAGCCATCATGGTCAACAAAAGAGTCCGAGATGCAGTACTTGGATGCAATCTCAAAAACGACAGAATGATCTCTGTTCATTTCCAAGGCAAACCATTCAATATCATGGTAATCCAAGTCTATGCCCCGACCAGAAATGCTGAAGAAGCTGAAGTTGAACAGTTCTATGAAGACCTACAAGGCCTTCTAGAGCTAACAGAAAAGATGTCCTTTTCATTATAGGGGACTGGAATGCAAAAGTAGGAAGTCAAGAAACAGCTGGAGTAACAGGCAAATTTGGCCTTGGAGTACAGAATGAAGCAGGGCAAAGGCTAATAGAGTTCTGCCAAGAGAACACACTCCTACATCTACTCCAAATAAAAACAAGTGGTATCCCTGGATTCTAATATTGTTCAGAATTTTTTATTTTGTTATTTAATAAGCGGCCTAGTACCTCTTTACAATAACTAGACAATGACAACAAAGTTCGCTTCTACATCAAAGGATTTTGTGAATAAATAATACATAGTTGTGAAAAACCTTTAAATCAATCTAAACACTTCCCCAAAGCTTGAAGGATAAAATGGACAAGTCAGGCATTGTTCCACAATACCTGTGGCCATTTGCTTTTACTATACAGTTCATATACTTGAGATCAAAAGGCAAATGCTTGTGAATTCAAGACATAGACCATAATTATAATGTTGTTAAAAATGTATCCAAAAAGTAGAACTTAACTATTAATCTGTTATATTTATTAGCTTCTTGGTTAACATGTCCAGAGGCTAATGACAGTTGGTAACTCAAAGCTAGCATACAATAATTTATTTTACTTTACATTTCTAGATGAAACAGAAAAATCATACTTATTAAAAATACTACGTCACTTTAACTTTCAGTTACCTCTCACATCTAGTTTGCCCAGAGTCATGTCATCTGAAATGAATCCAGGGCCTCTGAGAAGAAAGCCCACAGCAAAGGGACAGAAGCTGTGAGCAAATCTGGGATGACTGTAACCAGGTCTTAATGGCTGTTCTTTGGCCTGATTCACAAAGTCCTCTTGCTGCACTTTAAAATTCAATGTCTCAGACACAAAATTAAAATGGTGCCACAAACAAATCATGGATGCAAGTCCAAATGCTATGTAATTGCTCCATCACCCCGAGGAGATGTTCTGATTAAAATGAGTCACATTGACCTTGGATGACATGGCCTAAGGGGCAATTATTCCCCAAGGGACTTAATTAAATGCAATTAGACCAGTGAGAGTACATTTAACGAGGCCCCTTGTGATACCTATGTTCCCAATTTATTTTTCCAGCAACTTTCACTAATGATTTGATTCACTCAGACTCCATCAATAGATAATGATTGGACACTCACTACTCCCAGGTGATTATGGGATACCTGGATTTCACAATTCAAGGATTAGAGATAAAAGGCATGTATGACAAGTTAAACAGTCATATAAGATTATAATTGTTTATGGGCTGAATGAGTAGTGGGAGAAGGGGCAAATTAGAGGAAAAGGTGCTCACTCTTGGTTGGAAGAAGACCACAACTGGCCTTAGTGAAATGTTGGAAGGCTACAAGAATATGGATGGAGACAAAATTCTATCTCTAAATCTTGGAGTTCTAAGAAGGGAAGGGTTTTAGAGATAATCTTTTCTTATAACTTCATCTTACTGTGAGTACTCTGGAGCTCTTACTGGGTTTTCTGGCTCACCCAAAACATTGCTCCTGGTGGTATTTTAGGAATAAAGAACAGTATGAGCGCTGAAGAATTGATGCTTTTGAACTGTGGTGTTGGAGAAGACTCTTGAGAGTCCCTTGGACTGCAAGGAGATCCAACCAGTCCATTCTGAAGGAGATTAGCCCTGGGATTTCTTTGGAAGGAATGATGCTAAAGCTGAAACTCCAGTACTTCGGCCACCGCATGCGAAGAGTTGACTCATTGGAAAAGACTCTGATGCCGGGAGGGATTGGGGACAAGAGAAGAAGGGGACGACAGGGGATGAGATGGCTGGATGGCATCACTGACTCAATGGACATGAGTCTGAGTGAACTCCAGGAGTTGGTGATGGACAGGGAGGCCTGGCGTGCTGCAGTTCATGGGGTCGCAAAGAGTCAGACACGACTGAGCGACTGATCTGATCTGATCTGATCTGATGAGCTAGTTGAGTGATACAGAGGCATGAGGTAAATTTGGGGGATGGTATGCTGACCAGTTGAGTAAGATAAATAGTACAGGTAAATATTGGTTTAAAAGAGAGGTTTGGGCTTATTTATAAAATGCTATGTTTGAAGTTTGGAATTCATTGTGTCAACAAACAGGAATGTGGGTGTTCATAATTTAAGTGGTGTTTTCCAAAATATTAATCTGATAATTGTGTTCCAGATATATGAAAAATTGTAGGGACTGACACAGGCCTGGACCAGGCCAATAATAATTATAACAAGAGCACCAGATTTGAACAATGATTTCTAATGATAATATGAGAAACAAAGAGCATTGTGCAAGTGATTCTGGACAAGGGAGGAACAATATCAAATATGACTCCATGGTTTTAAGCAAGGATGTAGAGAGAGACGGAGAAGACAATGGCACCCCACTCCAGTACTCTTGCCTGGAAAATTCATGGACAGAGGAGCCTGGTAGGCTGCAGTCCATAGGGTCGCTAAGAGTCGGCAATGACTGAGTGACTTCACTTTCACTTTTCACTTTCCTGCATTGGAGAAGGAAATGGCAACCCACTCCAGTGTTCTTGCCTGGAGAATCCCAGGGACCAGGAAGCCTGGTGGGCTGCTGTCTCTGGGGTTGCACAGAGTCGGACACGACTGAAGTGACTTAGCAGCAGCAGCAGCAGCAGCAGTAGAGAGAGAAGGTAGTGGATGTTGTCAGAGATAGGAACCAGAATTGAAAGCAAGAAGGTCAAGGAAACACTGAGAGGAAAATGTGTGGTCTAGGACCAGAGTTCTGGAGTGGCCCAAGAGTATACAGTCAGGAGGGATGAGTTAGGGTCCAGAGGAACAGTCTAGAATTGAGGTGAATTTGGGCCCTTCAGGTCTGAGCAAAGCTATGGAACTAGCAGAATGCTAGGGGTCAGGAGGGCTCAGGCACTAAAGGGAAAGCTATAGCCTGCCAGGACCAATCATCAAATGCAGGAAATATGGAACAAACTCTGAGATCATAATCCAGACCCACAGCTTAGGCAGCAACAAACACAGAGAATCTGGTAAAGAAGGAAGGTGAGGATTTAGACAAGCGATCATAGGTTGTGTGGATGTGCACCATTAAGAAGCTACTGATACTGCTAACCGGGGCCCAACAAGGCAAACAAAGGGATGTATTAGGGCATCTGCAAATCTGAACGAGCACCAAGAAAGGGCGAGAAAGAAAGAAACAAGTGGAAATTAAATTATTAAATATATTGAAGTAATCATCACAGAAAAAAACAGAACACTGTAAGATTCTTTGCTGTGTGTGTATACACACATATGCATACATATATTAGCTAGTTAGTGCTGTTTTTATTTTTATTGATAGGAGGACAGGGAATGTGTTGAGAAGCAGAACATGAAGTTCTCATTGAGGCTAAATGTACTTAACTGATTCACTGTTATTGTTGTTCAGTCACGCAGTCAGCTCCAACTCTTTGCAACCCCATGTTGCTGCTGCTGCTAAGTCGCTTCAGTTGTGGCTGACTCTGTGGAACCCCATAGACAGCAGCCCAGCAGGCTCCCCTGTCCCTGGGATTCTCCATGCAAGAATACTGGAGTGGGTTGCCATTTCCTTCTCCAATGCATGAAAGTGAAAAGTGAAAGTGAAGTCGCTCAGTTGTGTCCAACTCTTAGTGACCCCATGGACTGTAGCCTACCAGGCTCCTCCATCCATGGGATTCTCCAGGCAAGAGTACTGGAGTGGGGTGCCATAGACTGCAGCAAATCAGGCTTCCCTGCCATTCACCATCTCCCAGAACTTGCTCAAACTCATGTCCATAGAGTTGGTGATGACACCCAACCATCTAGTCCTCTCTTGTCCCCTTCTCCTCTTGCCTTCAATCTTTCCCAGCATCAGGGTTTTTCTAATGAGTTGGCTCTTCACATCAGGTGGCCAAAGTGTTGAAACTTCAGCTTCAACATCAATCCTTCCAATGAATATTAGGATTGATTTCCTTTAGGACAGACAGCTTTGATCTCCTTGCAGTCCTAGAACTCTAGAGTCTTCTCCAACACCACAGCTCAAAAGTATCATTTCTTTGGTGCTCATCCTTTTTTATGGTCCAAATCACATACCCATACATGACTACTGGAAAGACCATAGCTTTGACTAGATGGACCTTCGCTGGCAAAGTAATGTCTCTGCTTTTTAATATGCTGTCTAAGTTTGTCATAGCTTTTCTTCCAAGGAGCAAGTGTCTTTTCATTTCATGGCTGCAGTCATCATCTGCAGTGATTTTAGAGCCCAAAAAACAAAGTCTGTCACTGTTTCCATTTTTTCCCCATCTATTAGCCATGAAGTGATGGGACAGATGCATTATCTTCATTTTTTGAATGTTGAGTTTTGAGCCAACTTTTTCACTATCCTGTTTCACCTTCATCAAATGCTCTTTAGTTCTTCTTCACTTTCTGCCATAAGGGTGGTGTTATCTGCATATCTGAGGTTATTGATATTTCTCCTAGCAATTTTGATTCCAGCTTGTGCTTCATTCAGCCTGGCATTTTGCATGATATACTCTGCATATAAATAGCAGGGTGACAATATACAGCCTTGACGTAGTCCTTTCACAATTTGGAACCACTCCGTTGTTCCATGTCCAGTTCTAACTGTTCCTTCTTGACCTGCATACAGATTTCTCAGGAAGCAGGTAAGGTGGTCTGGTATTCTCATTTCTCTAAGAATTTTCCACAGGTTGTTGTGATCCACGAAGTCAAAGGCTTTAGCATAGTGAATAAAGCAGAAGTAGATATTTTTCTGGAACTCTCTTGCTTTTTCGATGATCCAACGGATGTTGGCAATTTGATCTCTCATTCTTTTGCCTTATCTAAATCCAGCTTGAATATCTGGGAGTTCTCAGTTCACGTACTGTTGAAGCCTAGCTTGGAGAATTTTGAACATTTCTTTGCTAGCATGTGAAATGAGTTCAGTTGTGCAATAATTTGAACATTCTTTGGCATTGGCCTTCTTTGGGATTGGAATGAAATCTGACCTTTGCCAGTTCTGTGGCCACTGCTGAGTTTTCCAGATTTGCTGGCATATTGAGTGCAGCACTTTCACAGCATCTTATTTAGGATTTGAATTAGCTCAACTGGAATTCCATCACCTCCACTAGCTTTGATTGTAGTGATGCTTCCCTAGGCTCACTTGACTACCCACTCCAAGATGTCTGGCTCTAGGTGAGTTATCACACCATTGTGGTTACTGGGTCTTTAAGATCTTTTCTGTATAGTTCTTCTGTGTATTCTTGCCATCTCCTCTTAATACTTTCTGCTTCTGTTAGGTCCATACTATTTCTGTCCTTTATAGTGCCCATCTTTGCATGAAATGTTCCCTTGGTATCTCTAATTTTCTTGACGCAATCTCTCGTCATTCCCACTCTTTTGTTTTCCTCTATTTCTTTGCACTGATCACTTAGGAAGGCTTTCTTATCTCTCCTTGCTATTCTTTGGAACTCTGAATTCAAATGGGTATATAGTCCCTTTTCTCCTTTGCCTTTTGCTTCTCTTTTTTCTGAGCTATTTGTAAGGCCTATTCAGACAACCATTTTGCCTTTTTGCATTGCTTTTTCTTGGGGATGGTTTTAATCTCCACCTTCTGTACAATGTTACAAACCTCCATTCATAGTTCTTCAGGCACTCTGTCTATTAGATCTAATCTCTTGAATCTGTCACTCCTACTGTATAATTGTAAGTGATTTGATATAGGACATACCTGAATAGTCTAGTGGTTTTACCTACTTATCTTCAATTTAAGTCTGAATTTTGCAAAAAGGAATTCATGATCTGAGCCACAGTCAACTTCTGGTCTTGTTTTGCTGACTGTATAGAGCTTCTTCATCTTCAGCTGCAAAGAATATAATCAATGTGATTTTGGTATTGACCATCTAGTGATGCCTGTGTGTAGAGTCGTCTCTTGTGTTGCTGGAAGAGAGTGTTTGCTATGACCAGTGTGTTCTCTTGGCAAAAAATCTGTTAGCCTTTGGCCCACTTCATTCTGTACTCCAAGGCCAAACTTACCTGTTACTCCAGGTATCTCTTGACTTCCTAATTTTGCATTCCAGTCCCCTATGATGAAAAGTACATCTTTTTGGGGTGTTAGTTCTAGAAGGTCTTGTAGGTCTTTATAGAACCATCCAACTTCAGCTTCTTTGGCATTAGTGGCTAGGGCATAGACTTGGATTACTGTGATATTGAGTGGTTTGCCTTGGAAACAGATATTAGTTTGACATTTTTGAGATTGCACCCAAGTACTGCATTTCAGACTCTTTTGTTGACTATGAGGGCTATTCCATTTCTTCTAAAGGATTATTGCCCACAGTAGTAGATATAATGTTCATTTGAATTAAATTCACCCATTCCTGTCCATTTTAGTTCACTGATTCCTGAAATGTTAGTGTTCACTCTTGCCATCTCCTGTTTAACCATTTCGTTTACCTTGATTTATGGACCTAACATCCTAGGTTCCTATGTAATATTGTTCTTTAGCATTGGACTTTACTTTCATCACCAAACACATCCACAACAAACAGATTCTTCTGAAAAGTAAATAACCCTTTGCTCCAACCAAGAAGCTGCTTAGATGGTTCTTTCTATGTTAGTAAGGGACTACTTTACCCTAGAATTGCTGTAGAATTCAGGTCATGTGAATTCTTGCTTACAGAAAGGAGAGTGGAGAGAGAATTGATCAGATCTGATTTAGTTCTTGTCTTAGAAAAAAAGTTGGGGCAGAGGCAATATCAGGAGATAGGGCTGGTTTACAGGAGGGATGATGCCTTTTCATTGTTGTGCTGATGTAGAGCTGACAGCAGAACACTAAAGGAAAATTTTCTACTAGCCAGTTGACAGAGGATAAGAGCTGGAATCGTAGATTTTTAGAGGCATACACATAACTGATGAAAGAAAGTGAGTAGAAGAGACATTGTTGCTTTTAGCAGTAGTCACATCAATGCTTATTACATGATATTGTTTCAACTCTCTCCATTTTTAAAGTGCTGACTCATTTCACAAAAAACAAGAGCTTGACTGGCCATGGTAGACTTTGACCTTAGCTGGACTTGATCTCCATCTTTGGTTGCAAATAATATAATCAGTCTGATTTTGTTATAGACTATCTGGTGATGTCCATGTGTAGAGTCTTCTCTTGTGTTGTTGGAAGATGGTGTTTGCTATGACCACTGTGTTCTCTTGGTAAAACTCTGTTAGCCATTGTCCTGCTTCATTTCGTAAGGCCAAATTTGCCTGTTACTCCAGGTAGCTCTTGACTTCCTACTTTTGCAATCCAGTCCAGTCCCCTATAATGAAGAGGACATCTTTTTGGGGTTTGAGTTCTAAAAGGTCTTGTAGGTTTTCACAGAACCATTCAACTTCAGCTTATTCAACATTACTGGTAGGGGTATAGACTTGGATTACTATGATGTTGAATGGTTTGCCTTGGAAATGAACAGAGATCTTTCTGTCATTTTTGAGGTTGCATCCAAGCACTGCATTTTGGACTCTCTTGTTGACTATGAAGACGTCTCCATTTCTTCTAAGGGATTCTTGCCTACAGTAGTAGATATAATGGTCATCTGAGCTAAATTCAGCCATTCCAGTCCATTTTAATTCACTGATTCCTAAAATGTCAATGTTCATTCTTGCCATCTCCTGTTTGACCACTTTCAATTTGCCTTGATTCATGGACCTAACATTCCAGGTTCCTGTGCAATAATGCTCTTTACAGCATCAGACTTCACTTCCATCACCAGTCACATCCACAACTAGGTGTTGTTTTTGCTTTGGCTCTGTGTCTTCATTCTTTCTGCAGTTATTTCTCCACACTTCTCCAGTAGCATATTGGGCACCTATTGACCTGGGGAGTTCATCTTTCAGTGTCATACCTTTTTGCCTTTTCATACTGTTCATGGGGTTCTCAAGGCAAGAATACTGAAATGGTTTGCCTTTCCCTTCTCCAATGGACCATGTTTGGTCAAACACTTGACCAAAGATGGAGACGCTCTATACAGTCAGCAAAAAGAAGACTGGGAGCTGACTGTGGCTCAGATCATGAAGTCCTTATTGCAAAATTCAGACTTAAATTGAAGAAAAGTAGGGAAAACCACTAGACCATTAAGGTATAACTTAAATCATATTCCTTATGATTATACAGTGGAAATGACAAATAGATTCAAGACATTAGAGCTGACAGAGTGCCTGATGAACTAGGGATGGAGGTTCATGACATTGTACAGGAGGCAGTGATCAAGACCATCCCCAAATAAAAGAAATGCAAAAAGGCAAAATGGCTGTTTGAGGAGGCCTTACAAATAGCTCCGAAAAGAAGAGAAGCTAAAAGCAAAGGAGAAAAGGAAAGACATAGCCATTTGAATACAGAGTTCCAAACAATGGCAAGGAGAAAAAGAAAGACATACCCATTTGAATACAGGGTTCCAAACAATGGGAAGGAGAGATAAGAAAGCCTTCCTAAGTGACCAATGCAAGAAAAGAGGAAAACAATAGAATGGGAATGGCTAGAGATCACTTCAAGAAAATTAGAGATACCAAGGGAACATTCATGCAAAGATGAGCAAAATAAAGGACAGAAGTGGTATGGACCCAACAGAAGCAGAAGATATTAAGAGAGGTGGCAAGATTGCACAGAAGAACTATATTAAAAAGATCTTCATGACCCAGATAACCACGACAATGTGATCACTGGACTAGAGCGAGACATCCTGGAATGTAAATTCAAGTGGATCATAGGAAGCATCACTATGAACAAAGCTAGTGGGGATGATGAATTCCAGTTGAGTTATTTCAAATCCTAAAAGATGAGGCTGAGAAAGTGCTGCACTCAATATGCCATCAAATCTGGAAAACTCAGCAATGGCCACAGGTCTGGAAAAGGTCAGTTTTCATTCCAAACCTAAAGAAAGGCAATGCCAAAGAATGCTGAAACTACCACACAATTGCACTCATCTCACACACTAGCAAAGTTATGCTCAAAATTCTCCAAGCAAGGCTTCAACAGTATGTAAACTGTGAAATTCCAGATGTTCAAGCTGGATTTAGAAAAGGCAGAGGAACCAGAGATCAAATTGCCAACATCCACTGGATCATCGAAAAAGCAAGAGAGTTCCAAAAAACACATCTACTTTTGCTTTATTGACTATGCCAAAGCCTTTGACTGTGTGGATCACATCAAACGGTGGAAAATTCTTAAAGTGTTGAGAATACCAGACCATCTGACCTGCCTCCTGACAAATCTGTATGCAGGTCAAGAAGCAACAGTTAGACCTGGATATGGAACAAGAGACTGCTTCCAAATCGGGAAAGGAGTACGTCAAGACTATATATTGTCACCCTGCTTATTTAACTTCTATGCAGAGTACATCATGTGAAATGCCAGGCTGGATGAAGCACGAAGCACATGCTGGAATCAAGATTGCCAGAAGAAATATCAGTAACCTCAGATATGCAGATGACACCACCCTTATGACAGAAAGTAAAGAGGAACTGAAGAGCCTCTTGATGAAAGTGAAAGAGGAGAGTGAAAAAGTTGGCTTAAAGCTCAACATTCAGAAAACTAAGATCATGACATCCAGTCCCATCACTTCATGGCAAATAGATGGATAAACAATGGAAACAGTGACAGACTTTATTTTGGGGGGCTTCAAAATCACTACAGATGGTGACTGCAGCTATGAAATTAAAAGATGCTTGCTCCTTGGAAGAAAAGCTATGACCAATCTAGATAGCATATTGAAAAGCAGAGACATTACTTTGCCAACAAAGATCTGTGTAGTCAAAGCTATTGTTTTTCCGGTAGTCATGTATGGATGTGAGAGCTGGACTATAAAGAAAGCTGAGCACCAAAGAATCGATGCTTTCTAACTGTGGTGTTGGAGAAGACTCTTGGAGAGTCCCTTGGACTGCAAGGAGATCCAACCAGTCCATCCTAAAGGAAATCAGTCCTGAATATTCATTGGAAGGACTGATTCTGAATCTGAAACTCCAATACTTTGGCCACCTGATGCAAAGAACTGACTCATTGGAAAAGACTCTATTGCTGGGAAAGATTGCAGGAAGGAGAAGGGGACAACGGAGGATGAGATAGTTGGGTGGCATCACTGATCTGATGGACATGAATTTTTGTAAGCTCCGGGAGTTGCTATGAATAGGGAAGCCTGGCATGCTGCAGTCTATGGGGTCGCAAAGAGTCGGACATGACTGAGCGACTGAACTGACCTGGACTTGGTCTAATTAGAATGACAGCTAGGGGAATTTGTGAATTACAAATATATCTATAGATGTGGCATCCATTTAAAAAGAAACCTTCTGCAAAGAGGTAGCAGGCACTGGGCATATGCCTAGTAAAGCAAGGCTTATAGCTCTGTCAGTCACTTGGGGTAGGACTGCCTCATGTCAGCCTTTGAAAAATTAGGGGATCTATGGCTGAAAGATTCTCTCTTGAGGTTTCAGGTATTTTCTGGTTGTTGTCATAGCATCTTTATCCTGACCCCTCACATGGCATTCTGGAGCTTCTAACCCCTATTTGAGCCTACGCTACAGAGCTAAAATGAAAATAAAACATAAGCTCAAATCTAACAAAGTATTCTATGGGGAAGATTGCTTTTTAATTAAGATTCTTCCTTATTTATATGCACTGATTTATAAAATGTCTCAGTTTGAAATACAGTGGCCAAACTGTTCAGGTACTCATTTTTTCACTGAGCCAGCTTTAATGCCATTAACCATGAGTGAATGATGGGGTAGGTATGACACCATAAATGCAGAGACGGGTCTGGGTTCATTGGCTTGGTGATAACAGGATGAGTGTATTCCATGCCAGCTCTGTTGAAATGCACCCAATTTTAGAATGACAATTTAATATAAGCAGCCAAACATGGACTTAGTCCAACCTCAAATGTCCTACTAAAACTGTGTGATGGCTCATAAAGATAGCTCTGTCTCTAGGAACTTTATGGACTAAAGCAGTGTGTTGAAGTGATAAATAGTACCCCCAAAACCTTCATTAAGAACTGTGTCTGTATTGCTTTGAACCACCATGTGGCAAACAGAAGTGTCCAGCAGAGGTAGATTAGTTATAAAGTCTATATTCACCTTTTCCTTTTGGTTCTACACACACAGTTCCATTTTTTAAAAAAATCTTCAAAATAGGGGAGGGGGGAGTTCTGATAACCAATTGGAAGAATATTATGATGCTCCATTGTTTTGAGAACACATTTTCTACTGTGTTGTTAATGTCCTTTCTATAACAATTCATGATCCCTGACATGTTTCTTTCAGAATTTACTGCCATGCACATTCTTTCTAAACATCTTTTAAATTTAAATTCAAATAATGAGAAATTACATGACACATTAGTTTTCCTTCTTGCACTAGTTTCTAGTTCAGAGCTAAATTCAGTGCTGAATTCCTTATAGAAAGCATTAGATAAAATGATTTTTTGCCTTCTTTACCTGTGTTGGACCTCTTTTTAAAATATCTGTTATAAGTATATTTTGGCAAATTTTAAACTTCAAAGCATTTGGAGAGCAGTTATATGGGAATATTAAAGAAAAACAAGAATTGTGATCAGCTATTTATAACCCATGCTGCAATCTCCTCATGACTTGAGCTGTTTTTCCCAACATAACCTGGGTTAATTGGTAGGTAATATTAATACTCCATGTATTGTCTTGCCACTGAGCTTAGTAGGGGATCTTATTCCTATTTATTACACTCCTAACTAGACAGGAGTGGATTTAAGACGGAAGATATAGAAGGTGAGATAAAAGAGCTACAAGTGAAGAATATATAATCCCATGAATAAGTGAGTGAGAATAATACTGTGTTTGACTAATTTTTATCAAATACTTTGAAATTATTTTTCTCTCTGTAATTCTATACATCTCCCCACCATGAGCTTTAATTAGTGAGAGATTTTGATAATGGCAGTGGTTTGGGGTGGCAGAAAAAATAAAGACATAAAATTTTGACCATATGGAAGATTCATTGAGGCAAATACCAAAATTATCTTTTAGGTAATTAAATGTATTTTGGGTCCATATTTGATCTTAAGTATTAAAATGTTTTATTCCATCCAGTGTTTTTGGTCTTTACAATTTAGGGACAACATAATTTGATTTGGGCTATCTCAAAATATTACTGTCATCAACTATGAGATTTATAACTGCTAATGAAATCATAGAGTACACAACAAAATGAACCTCTGGAAGGGCTTTTACTAATGATTTAGAATGGAAATTTCTCAGAGAAATTGTGAATAAATTTTTTCTATGAGAGGAAAGAATTGCCAAAATATGCTGATTCCTATGATGCCTCAGGACTAAAATCGTATATTCTCAGTGAGGCAGAAGAACTCACATTCTTCTGCTGAAATTTAAAGGTAGAAATTTTAGCTGTATTGTGATTATTTAGTGACATCTCTTACACAGAATAAAGGTTATGATCAAGAAACTAATTTTACATTTTGAAATATGTGTACACTAAGGAATAATATGTCCATAACTTAATAGCAACTCCCACTTTTCATAAGACTAATAGGAACTATTGGGCTTTCCTGGTGCCTCAGAAGTTAAAGCATCTGCCTGCAATGCGGGAGACCTGGGTTCGATCCCTGGGTTGGGAAGATATCCTGGAGAAGGAAATGGCAACACACTCCAGTATTCTTGACTGGAGAATCCCATGGATGCAGGAGCCTGGTGGGCTACAGTCCACAGGGTCGCAAAGAGTCAGACATGACTGAATGACTTCACTCACTCACTTCACTCATTCAATAGGAACTATCCAATGAGAAAGGAGTGATAAGAGATTGATGCTCATATATCAATATGTAAATTGATGTAAATATGAAATACAGGCAGGGAAGGTTGTGTGAGGGAAATACATGATTTGAGGAAAGTAAAGGAAGTTTGAAATGTTGCTAGAAAAAGCTAGAAAGACTACATTCAGTTCAGTTCAGTTCAGTCGCTCAGTCGTGTCTGACTCTTTGTGACCCCATGAGTTGCAGCACGCCAGGCCTCCCTGTCCATCACCAACCCCCGGAGTTCACTCAAACTCAGTCCATCGAGTCGGTGATGCCATCCAGCCATCTCATCCTCTGCCGTCCCCTTTTCCTCCTGCCCGCAATCCCTCCCAGCATCAGAGTCTTTTCCAATGAGTCAACTCTTCGCATGAGGTGGCCAAAGTACTGGAGTTTCAGCTTTAGCATCATTCCTTCCAAAGAACACCCAGGGCTGATCTCCTTTAGAATGGACTGGTTAAGACGACATTTGGAAAGTATAATAAGGTTGCCAGGATCATTGAGGGTCTAGTTAAGACTATGATATTTTAGAGGCATTATTTCCCATAGTTCTGTGATATTGACTGGTAGGACTTCACTGCCCAGCTGTAGATACAAAAGAAATGGATGACTGAGGGGTAAGTGTTAAAATCATCAGTGTTGAAGAGTCAGTTGCAAATCAATAGTTGCATTTCTTATTCCTTGAGAATTTCTTAATCTCTCCATTGGTGGAATATGTAATCCCTCTCTCCTAAGGTCTGACACAGACCTGGGTCTGTAGGAGCTCTTCATTCTGATTGAATTAACGTTTCAAATTCATCAAATAAGCAGCCCCAGTTTCTAGTAATTGGCCATTTTATTTACTAAACTGATTGATTTAAGCATTTTTTTCAAGTCACTTAAAAACGCATAACTGTGGTATCCATGATCTCTATAAATTCAGAAGTCTTGTTGATATCTAATGCTTGAAAAAGAAAAACACCCATCTTTAAGAAGCACAGGAAACTGATATAAAGTCAATTTGTTTTTCCCTTTTTTAAATTCACTTATTCAGCAAGTAGTTTTTGAATACTTACTGAGCTTACAACTTTGATTTCAGTCCTGCTATCCCCTTTGTTCCTAGAGCTCATGGCTAGGGACCGATGTGTGGCTACCATGTTACAGTCCATAGTGCAAAGTGAGAAGTTAGTCCAAGGTGCCACGGAGGACATGGGTGGGTCATCTCATCCATACTGAAAAAGGGTGGGAACAAAGAATAGATGAGGCTTCCTAGAGGAAATGACCAATGCAGCTGGAAAGGGTAGTGGGGAGAGACTGATGCAACAAGAGGCACTAGATACATGACCTGTTTTCTAGTGTATCAAAATAAAAGAAGAAAAAGACACGTGGAAAATTTGTGATTTCAATGGTAAGGACCCGTGAGAATTCTCAACCAATGGTTTCTGTTTTCTTTGTGAAGCAGGAGACAGGGCTACAATCACATCCTAAGAGCAAAGAAGAAACATCAGGTGGGGAAATACATGCAGGGAAGGTTGTGTGAGGGAAATACATGGTTTGAGGAAAGTAAAGGAAGTTTGAAATGTTGCTAGAAAAAGCTGGAGAGAAGGACTACATTAGGAAAGTATAATAAGGTTGCCAGGATCATTGAGGGTCTAGTTAAGACTATGATCTTTTAGAGGCATTATTTCCCATAGTTCTGTGATATTGACTGGCAGGACTTCACTGCCCAGCTGTAGATACAAAAGAAATGGATAACTGAGGGGTAAGTGTTAAAATCAGTGTTGAAGAGTGAGCTTAGAGACATAAACCATGCAATCTCACCTGAATAGGAAAAGCAGTGAAATCTGGGTAAGGCTGGTGGAAGAGTTCAGGGTATTATGAGTCTCAGCAGGGTCGAAGAACAAATCTAAGAGTGACTTATTAAGAGGGTGAAGGATAAGAATTGGTAGAGGCAGCATGTGAATTAACATTTGCTAGGGGAGCAGTTAAAGAAGATGACACAGTGCAATGTGTGTCTAAGGGAACAGATGGCTAAAACAGAGGTAAAGATCTCTGGAAGAGGAGCCCAGGTGTCCGGGGAGATATCCTCCCAGGTGTGAAGCTGCATGGGGGATGTTAGGATGTGAGGCGTAATGGGAGACCATCAACTGCGTGTTAGACTCACTAATGGACTGACACCAAGGTAGTATGCATCTCACAGAAGCAGAGTTTTAAAAAGATAGCATGGGAATTATAGCATGGGAATATGGTTGAAACCTCAACCCCACCTCCTGGACCCCAGCTGGGAAAATGAGTAGCTTCTGCTAAAGAAGGTATCAGGGACTCACTGTCTTCAGGAGAGAGCTTCTGGGAAGAAGTCTGACGAGTTGAGGATTTAGACACCAAAAGGTTCCATAACTTGCCCAGAGTCACCAAGACACTATGAGGGTTTTACCCATATCCCTTGGTACTTCATGTTCTAGTATTTGCCAGTGGCTTCCTCCTGAAAGTACCTACAACTCTCTACCAAAGGTGTTCTATGGCTCCAGGAAGGTGCTTCCCTGCCACCTTATCCAGGGCAAACAGCTTGAGTGGGGGGACTTATGTCCCCAGAATCAACCTTTAAAATGATGAAAGGAGACGATGGTTCCTTCCCCCAGTTGCTTTGTCCCCAGAGAGACCCCTCTAAGCTATGTATATTCTATACAGTTATAGAGGGACTGAGCTATAGCTGTTCATGCCTGTTCATGCATGCACCCTTCATTGGTCTCCTCATGCCTGTCTCATGTGCCTACTCTCTTAGCTTCCTGGCATTGAGGTTGCTAGATAAAATGCAGGATTCCCAACTATATTTTAATTCCATATAAATAGTCTCTCTCTCTTTTTTTTTTTTACTGTTAAGTATGTCCCAAATATTGCATGGGATATAACATATACTAAAATTTTTGGTGTTTATTTGATATTCAAATATAGCTGGGCCCCTGCATTTTTATTTGCTAAATCTGACAACCCCATCTGGGATTGCTTTGTGACTAATCTACTTGTATTCATATCCTTGCCTCAGGGCATGCTTCTGATAGAGCCCAAAGATAGTCAACAACTATCCTACAGGGATAAATTTTGAAGAAAGAACAAACTTCAGAAGCAACATCCTATTGTAATATTTGAATCACATTGCAATTATAAAGGGCTGTTGCTCTGATGCCAGCTATAAGCTAAAGTTATCAGGAAAGGGCTAAAAACCAGCCTCAGAATTTAGCCTGATTTGTAGAAGCCATCACCTCATCAGGAAAGCACCTGTTATCCAGTCACCTTTATTAAACTCAATGCCAAATATCATTAGTACAGCAATGCTGTGATGATGCTCTATTCATTCTATCACCAAATGTCCTAAATGTCTATCACTGGAGAACAGCTTCTGTTTCAGTAAAATGATAGCACTGAATAGGAAAGGGGAAGACTGCATTTCTGGTACTCCTGTTCCTACCAAAGTGGTGGTCCCACCACGTCCTAGCAATAAAATTAGACTGGATTACATCAACATGGATGATTCCTTCATTGGAAGGACTGATGTTGAAGCTGAAACTCCAATACTTTGGCCACCTGATGTGAAGAGCTGACTCATTTGAAAAGACCCTGATGCTGGGAAAGATTGAGGGCAGGAGGACACAAAGACAACAGAGGATGAGATGGTTGGATGGCATCACTGACTCAATGGACATGGGTTTTGGTGGACTCCAGCAGTTGGTGATGGACAGGGAGGCCTGGCATGCTGCGGTTCATGGGGTCACAAAGAGTCAGACACAACTGAGCGACTGAACTGAACATCAACATGGGAAATCCCAGATGTATTATCATTAATGGACTTTCAAACTGAGGTTGTTTGTTAGTAATTTAGTTAAAATTCCAAGTGTTTTCTTGTTGCTTTCTCTTCTGAGAGATCCCTCTGCAAATTCTGGGTAGGAGCTATTTCACCTATCCATCCAACAAATAGCAGATTTTCAAGTTGATGTTTAGTAAGCTGTGATTCCTTATTTCTAGGAAATCCTCTAAACCTTGATGAGGTGTGGTTCCATGTCTCATCAGTGTAGAAATAAGCCTTTCAGAGCATCTGCATCTCCCCAACATGTATGATCATTTCTTCATCTTCACTTTCAATAGCAGAAATTGAGTTTATTACTTTTGTTCACATGCAATGAATACAAATCATCGGTGCTAATGGGAGGTTGTGTTCAATTCTGATATAAAACTTGTTCAAGTATTAAACAAAATGGCTGGTTTATGAATATGTAGTAACTTATTTGAATATTTAACATTATGTCCCACTGGTGCTATCTCACTTGGACATTCACATTACTAGTTTTTTTTTTTTTTTTTAATATAATTGGGCTTTTTCATCTTAGCAATAGATGGCACCGATCTGTGGCAGTATCAGCAATCCTAAGGACTGCCAATAGCACTTGAGTCACACTAGGGCATGCTAGTGAAGTTCACTCTAAAGAAAATGATTCTCACTTTTCCGTGCATTCTGCATACTTTGATTTCCACCTTGAGCCCACTGACTACAGAGTGCCCTTTCAGGACCACTTAGAAGGCCAGAGAGACTCATCCATGCCGATTCCTTGACTTTGCTCCATGCTCAGCCCTTGTGTGAAATCTGTGGGGAGCTGACTAGAAGAAGCTCAGAAGGTGGCAGGAGGAGACAAGTGTCTGGTGTCCAACCTTCTTTTCAGAATAATTACAAGGCCAAATGGAGACTGGGGAACTGGGTATCATCTTGCCAATGAGTCATCGTCTGAAAATGAGTACTCATATCCAGCATGGCAGGCAAATGGCTCCAAAGAAAGCACTTTATATGGAGTGCTCATATCTCTCTCCCATGCATGTCCAATCTTCACCATTTAGAAATTTCAGGCAACTGGACCCACACCAGAGTTAGAAGGTAAATAAGCTCCTGATCCACAGATTATTAAATTGTGTGAATACAAATGAGAGATCAAGGTGGGTGAAGATAGCTATCTTCCTTTGCTTTCATCACTCATTCCTGATTGTAGTTTAGCATCTTCCCCATGGAATGGATGAATGGCAGAAAAACCCTGCTGAGAAGAGCACTCAGGGTTCCAAAAGGATACAGAGTTTCACTGAGCTTCCCCAACTGCCTCTTCCTGGAGTCAGCATTGTTCTCATAATAAGGTCCAGGTGGTTTTGTATCAGCTTGTAATTCAGGCCAGTACCTTAGAGTTAGGGTCAGTCTGAAGAACCATAGTCCTGCTGTCCTCTTTCCTTGGCCCATGTGGTTGATCCTATATTTGACCATGACACAGAAACAAATTGATTGCATAGTGGACCACAGTGACAAGGCATCCCAGGCTTTTATCATCCATGACAGAGGGCTCACTGCCCAGTCAGCTGTCTCCAATTCAGCTTTGTAATTAATTTCACTTAATTGCTAAACACATTCCTAGTATTTTTACATCATTTAGTGTCCAGGCTACGCTCAGATGATATAAGATCAAATGAACGAAACATGCAAAAATTTAGACAAAGTGGGAATTTATCATTCTGTGGGAGAAGCTCTTTGGTTATTTCATGGAATTCAGCAGTCCATTTTTACAAATTACTTTTTCTTTATCTCTTGAACCTAGCTAAGCATACCAGTGTTTTCCAAGATGAAAGCTTTTTCTTGGTGCTAATGTCTTCAGACCACACATTTATATTGTTTATGTTGTCTCACCTGATTAGAATTTTGCAAAGACTTAAGTTGAAAAGTAAGAATTCATAGGCATCTCCACCAAAGCTTCCTGGACTCCCATGTAAGCACTTGCCACTGTTGGTAGAGCACTTCTCAAAGTATGCTGGGAGGCTCTTGTTGCACAGTTTTTCCAAAGACCAGGCAAGGGCCACATCATTTTAATAAAGGGAATGGTTCTTTTGAGCAAGTCCCAGATAAATTTAGTGATTTACGAAAGCTTTTATCAGTCTCCTGATGGCTTTTACAGAGTGGAACACTACATGACCCATGTGATTTGTTTTCATTTACAAAGGTGCAGAAGCTTTGAATTTAAAAATGGAACGTTTTCTTCTTGTGCCAAATGTAAACAATTTAACATCCATTTCCCATCCAGCTATTTTACCAGTTCAAAAGAGTTTATATGAATCTTATCTGTATTATATTTCCTGCTGATTGGCAGTGCCTCCTACTTCAGCTGGGAAGCCAAAAATGTGCTGGCTCAGATTTGAACAGGAAAGGAATAACAAAGAAAACTGGGAAATAAATGTAATAAGTGGTTACGGGGTGCTGAAAACTATACTTATCGTTTCTTATTCTCACAGAGTTGGTGCTGCCATATTGATTTATGCCTGGGAAGTCTTTTATAGAAACACACAACAAAAGCTTCATATTATTTTGTCAACAAGAAAACACAGTTTACCTTATCTTCAAAGTCCCCATCTATTCCTGATTTGAAGAGTTCCATATTCCTTGCTCGCTGAGGTCTCTGTGAGCCCTAGAGGAGATTTGCATTGGATACAGTAATTTACTGTAACAGATAAAAGTCCCCAGAATGTCACAGAGCTGGTTTTCAAGGCCAGTGGAATAATTCTGTGAGGACCACAAGGAGTCCAGAGAATGAAAAATATTGTGGCTCTTCCAGGCCAACTTAGAGTCAGTTTACTGAGCCTTTGAGACCTGCTTTTTTCTTTCCAGAATGTAAAAAACATTTATTTGGACTATTGTTTGAAAATCTTAACTCTCTGTTTCACATTCAAGGCCAGCACAATTGAAAAGGAGGGGAGGGAAAGAACAAAAATAGCTGTCTAGACTTTTCCTAGTGGAATATTATATGTCCTAATAATACAATATGAACTGAGATAAAATGCTGGATCATAAACTTGGGCCCTATTGTAAGGAGGACAAGGCAAGAGTTATGGTTTTTGTTCAAATATTAAACATTAATTTTTTTCAAGATAATATGAGCAACAATTTCTATTAAAGGCCTTTCTCTAGCCACCCTTTCTAGCAATTTTCTCATTTGCCATTGGCTTTCCCACACCCACATTCCCTTATACTCCCTATCTTATACTCCACCCTCAATTCTCTGTTCTCATGTCTCTGTTCTCATGTCTCATGTCTCTGTTCTCATGTCTCAATTTAACTGGACTTAACCAAGTATGTGGGGATATGTTGTTTTTCATTAGTATCCTGACTTTCCTGTCAACATTATGACTACCACCACCATCTAACAGTTGGATGCTCATATGAAAGATAAGACATAATGTAAGAAAATTTTGATACTGAATAGAGAGACAGAGTTGTACTTTCTGAGGCTCTCTAAGTAAGATGTACTTGGTAGAAAGAGTATTACAGAAGTTCAGTTTCCAATCCTTGCTTAAGATGTATAACCTCTCTGAGCCACTAATTTATTCATCATTCAAAAGAGAGCACAGAGCCTGATAAACTGAAAAGTCCCTTCTCCTTGAAGTTTTTTTAAGCTTTTCATTTCCTGAAAGCTGACTATACCCCTAAAATTTGCTTCCTGACATTAGATGCTATTGCTATGAGAAACAAAAAATATTCTACTAGAATATACATGTATTGATCTTCATATTGATATCTAACATTTGGTGAATGTTCTTGGTTTATCAAGCATTCACACACTAGCTAACTTCACATTCACTAGCCAACATACAAATGACATGAGTATGCATCAGCTGCTACATGTGGTACAGTGACATTCTTAAGAGCAAATGGGATATTGCATATGATGACAAAATAACTGGTAAGCTAAAGCTCACCAATCATAAATTAAAATTGGCATTTAACAGAAGTTTTCTAGTTCTTTTTTCTAGTTTTCTTTTCTTTATACACTTATACATGCCTTCTTTCTTTTTTCTCCATACAAAGAATTACACTCATTTTGTGTTCCTGTATTTACATGTGTTTTCCATTTGAAAAGACATCAGTTATTTGGACAATGATAACAAGATATTTCATTAAAAGTAATCTCCAAATATTGAGCAACTCCAGAGGTGAAACCCTCATTAAGTTCATTTGATGATATGCCACGTATCCAGTTAAAACTGAAGGAGAAGACATGTCATATCCCCAGACTCACAAACCCAGTCTCAGATAGAACACTTTGAAAAATGATTATGTTTCAGAAAGGGATAAATTTATTTAAAAGAACGTGTACATTTTGCTTCTTACCAAGTCACCAGTGCTAGAGCAATGGTGTCTGGCTCAAATTAGATGCTCAAAGACTATTAAAGCAATGAATGGATTAATGAATAAGTTGCCTTTATATTAATGTATGTTACACTGTGGTAACTGACTAATGAGTGGTGGCTGTTGGGTAGCTTACTTCACCAAAGATGGAGAAATAATATCAGTGGATCTCATAATATCTCTTTCTTTACCTGGTTGTTTTCTTCCTCAAGAGCAAGCCATTGGGCCTATTAGGTACACACATTATTTAGACATATTTCAGACTTGAAACTATGCAAGACTCTGCCCTGAAGTGTCAATCCATTAGGTAGATAATCTAATACCTTATTCACACCTGGTGGAGACAACTATTAGGTTCATTTATGCCAGACACTGGCTGGACTGGTGCCATAGACATAGTTCAGTCACTCAGTCATGTCCAACTCTTTTCAGCCCTATGGACTTCAGCAAACAGGTCTTCCGTGTCCTTCACCAACTCCTGGAGCTTGCTCAAACTCATGTCCATTGAGTCCGTGATGCTATCCAACCATCTCATCCTCTGTCATCCCCTTCTCCTCCTGCCTTCAATCTTTCCCAGCATCAAGGTCTTTTCCAATGAATCAGTTCTTTGCATCAGGTGGCCAGAGTATTGGAATTTCAGCCTCAGCATCAGTCCTTCCAATGAATATTTAGGACTGATTTCCTTTAGGATTGACTGGGTTGATCTCCTTGCAGTCCAAGAGACTCTCAAGAGTCTTCTCCAACACCACAGTTCAAAAGCATCAATTATTCGGCACTCAGCTTTCTTTATAGTCCAACTCTCACATCCATACATGACCACAGGAAAAACCATAGCTTTGACAAGATGGACCTTTGTTGGCAAAATGATATCTCTGCTTTTTAATATGCTGTCTAGGTTGGTCATAACTTTTCTTCCAAGGAGCAAGCATCTTTTAATTTCATGGCTGAAGTCACCATCTGCAGTGATTTTGGAGCCCAAAAAAGTAAAGTCTGTCACTATTTCCATTGTTTCCCCATCTATTTCCCACGAAGTGATGGGACCATATGCCATGATCTTAGTTTTCTGAATATTGAGTTTTAAGCCAACTTTCTCACTCTCCTCTTTTAGTTTCATCAAGAGGCTTTTCAGTTCCTCTTCACTTTCTGCCATAAGGGTGGTGTCATCTGCATATCTGAGGTTATTGATATTTCTCCCAGCAATCTTGATTCCAGCCTGTGCTTCATCCATCCCAGCATTTCGCATGATGTACTCTGCATATAAGTTAAATAAGCAAGGTGACAATTAGCCATAGACTAATTACTCAGATTTTCTTGATATAAATGAAGAAATAGAGCCCATATGATCTCCAGCTTCCCTTATGGCATTAATATCCTATAATTCTGCAAAAACAATAACTTTGCTCACAGAATGAACTTTGTTCACTGTAATAGACAATGGGTAGCAGTGACAGTGACAGTTATCTTTAAGTCATGGTATTACTGGTGGTTTTTAATGTAATAAAATTTTCTTTATCACATTTTTACAATGAACACACATGATTTGTAATCATATGAAACAATGTCCTTTCCATTTTGGAAAAAAATAATTCTAGAAAGGAAAATAAAATACAATAACAATAATAAAATATTAGTTTTTATATCCAGATCCAGAACCATGTTTTTCAGATGTTAGCCCACAGATTTATAGACCTCCCATCCTGGAGATTTCCTAACTCCATAACTCAGGTTGGAGCCTGAGAATTTGTTTTAACAAGCTTCAGAATCCCACTTTGAGGAACCTGGGTCTAACAGTGAAACATCATATGAATATGCTTCATGGCTTATATTAAGTACTGAGTCAGTTCTACCAAAATTATTCCTTATATTTGACTATCACAATTATAAGGAGGAATTTCTACACCAAAATCTATTTAACCTAAGAGGCATCTAGGACTAAAGAATTGTCCAAAAGCTCAGCTCTACTGAAAAGAAAAGTGTGGTTCCGCTGCAGATGGTACTTGAATGAACCCAAAATTATCAGCTCACCATCCGAGAGTTTAATACATTTAGGCCCGGATTCCCCAGGGCCCTCCAAAACCATACACTGAGAAAATACGGACTGATGTCTAAAGTCAGGGATGAATCAGTGGGGCAGTGGCTTGAAACAGGGTTTCTGTCTGGGTCTGTGGTGCTAGAATATGCTCTCAGTAATGAAATTATAGGTCATCCCTTGGCAGTGGTTGAACTGGTTAGTGAACTAAACTACTTTATCACTGGATTTTATTTGAAATTTCAAAAAAGAAAAACTCACAGAGAAAGAGAATGAAATGTCTCCTAAGAGCTCTCAATATTAATTTGTCAAGGGTTAAATTCTGTGTAAATTATATGCATTATAACTAAAAGCATAATCTATGAAAATGAATACCAAAATTAATTATAATTTTATTTGATCACATTGCTTATGTTTAAGTGATAGAAGAAAGTAAAATGAATCTTCCAATCACAGAATGCCTTAAACTTATGTCTTCATTCAAGAGGCTGCAAATAATACTAATATTTTTGAGTGTTTATTCAGTGCCTATTATGAACAGAAAGTTTGTGTCCCCCACAAAGTTCATATATTGAAGCCCTTAACCTCATCTGATGGTATGTGGAGATGGAATCTTTGGGAGGTAATTAGGGTTAGATTAGGTCATGAGGGGTAGAGCCCTCATGATGGGATTAGTGGCCTTACAAGAAGAGAAAGAGATCAATTTCTTTCTCCACAAGCAGAAACCAAGCTGAAGAAAGACCATGTGAGGGCATAGGGAGAAGTCAGCCATCTGCAAGTCAGGTAGAGGGCTGTCTGTCATCAGGAACCTAATCAGATAGCAGCTTGCTCTTGGACTTTCCAGACTGCAGAACATTAATAAATTTCTGCCACTTAAGCCACCCAGTCTATGGTATTTTATAATGGCAGGCTAAGCAGACTAAGGCAGTGTTTAATTGCATTACCTGATTTAGCCAGCCCCACAGGGTCACTTTAAACAGGAGTCTCCAAAGCATCAAAATCTTGTTTTCAAGGTTAGTGTCACTTTGGCAAAAGCATCTTTTTATATTTTGCTGTGTGCTAACAGCTAGAAAATTTTGTTAACATATTTCATGTGTGTGTATGTGTGTATATACTTGTTAGCAAGCCCAAGCTTGTACTGCTTGCTGACCACAGATCAGTAAATTAAGAGGTGAATTGTTGGGGCAAGAAATTGTGGCTATTAGGAATGCCAGCTGATGGAAAAGGTAGTAGACTAGTATCAAACCTTCTTACCCAAGTTAGAATTCAAGCTTCTTTTATACTAAAAGGGGAAGGGGTGTGGTTGATCATTGCAGACCTTGGTGTCAGAATCCTTTGTTCTTGCACTGGTCCAAGGACAGGTCATGATGTTCCTGTAAACCTCCAACAAGAGAAATGTTAGTCTCTGTTCTGCAACATTTAATCTCTATATGAATGGAAAATTGTTATGTTTTAGAGGTCAGAGCCTTGAGAATGGGTTATCCTGTATATTTCAGGTTATAGGCAACAACTTGTAGCAAAAGCAATAGAATGCAAAGGTTAAAGTAAAAGAAAAAGATCCAATGTGAAGTCACACTCATTCTTCCCTATTACATGCTCATCGAGGATATATAAGGGTGTGTTTGTAGGTATATGTGCCTGAGGACAGTAGACCCTTGGACCCAATACACTTAGTGGCTGCTGCTACTGCTAAGTCATTTCAGTCGTGTCCGACTCTGTGGGACCCCATAGACGGCAGCCCACCAGGCTCCACCATCCCTGCGATTCTCCAGGCAAGAACACTGGAGTGGGTTGCCATTTCCTTCTCCAATGCATGAAAGCGAAAAGTGAAAGTGAAGTCACTCAGTCATGTCTGACTCTTAGCGACCCCATGGACTGCAGCCTACCAGGCTCCCCCGTCCATGGGATTTTCCAGGCAAGAGTACTGGAGTGGGGTGCCATTGCCTTCTCCAATACTTAGTGGCTAATTATCTCCATTTTTCTTTAAGGGACTCTCTGTCTCCTCATTATTCCAGAAGGGGAAAAAGAGAGATGAAGGAAGAGGGAGCAAGGAGAAAGAAAAAAGATAAGCAAGAATGAAAAGAGAGAAATAAAAGGAGAGAAAATTATGTGAAAGAGCAAACAGGGGTGTAGGATTTATAAAAGAAGAAAAGGAGGAATGACTCTAAGATGCCCTGCTTTCCCCAGCTCTACCCTCTGCTCTTTTTCCAAATTCCCAGGCTGCAGCCAGACCAGTCCCCCATGCCTCTTTTATCCATTCCCTAACCCTGTGCATGAAAGCTGAAGCTTTCACCTCATTCTCTGAGTTCCACCCCCAGGACTCTAGCCAGAATCAGAAATAAAAGGAAATTTCCTGTTCATTAGTATTGCACCAAGAGGCTAATTAAAGAAAACACAGAAATCTACAAGGAATTTCTGACACTTTCCAATTCTTTAAAACCATGGATGATGAGTGCATGGCTCCTTACAGCCCTTCATGAGGCAATCCACCACTTCTTCCCCCCTCCCAGCTCTGGAGACCTCCTTAAATTTATGCAGAATGGATAACAGCAGCCCCCTTCAAATTAAATTCAAAACTGCCCATTACATGTCACCCCATTATGCATTCCATTCTTTGCAAGGTTTTGTTTTGAGGATGTACATTGCTGAGGAAAGAGAGGCCTTTAGGGTACAGTATATTTCAAAACACAATTAAAATAAACTCTTCAAGTGGAAATATAAAATGCATTTGTATTCCATTAAAGTCTTTGGCCTTATCAACTGGAGACTGCTCCATATCAAGGTCATTAGTAACCAGCCTTACACAATGGGCAACAAGCATCAGCTGCACAAAATCAAACAGGGGCCCCAAACACCACAATAACTTCCTGTACCTGTTCTTGTTTGCTTGCTGAACCCTCGAACAGTGGGAGTTGCTGCAATACATAAAAGTGTAGCAGCCTAAGTCAATATTTGCCAGCCTAAGTGAGTGATTTTATTTAGTGAGATGACTGAACCCTTTTGAATAAACACCTCTCCTTACAAGCATCCCAGGCAGGAACTGGAGGAAGGGCTCAGGGCAGAACCAATTCTGCTCTTGTGGTGGAGCTCAGGCTAGGGCTTAGAAGCTTCAGAAAATCTTTTTCTGGCCCCTTTCCTGCAATTCTCTGCATCCTTGGGCAAGGGATACAGTCCTAGTGGCATGAGGTCCAGTCTAGAGGCAAGGGAAAACTCGCGCCTCTCGGCTGCTCTCTCTTATATCCATAGATATGTAATTCTCATTACAGTCGCCCAGAGGGCACTCATAGGCAGGCCCAGAGACTGACTGACTCAGTGTGTTTGGGATGGGGCCTGAGACTGTGTTTCTAATAAGTTCCCAGAGGATACTGAGGCTTCTGGTTCTGGGGCTACACTTTGAGAACCACTGGTCTAGACCAGCTCCGTCCAATAGAAATGTAACACTAACCACATATGTAATTTGAAATTTTCCAGTAGGCATGTTGAAAAAAAAAAATCAAAAAGAAACAGATGAAATTGTTTAATAATATATCCAAAATGATATTATTTCAAACTATAATCATATAAAAATTACTAATGAGATACTTCACATTAATTTTTTTATACCAAGTCTTCAAGTTCCAGGATGTAATTTTCATTCACAGCACATCTCAATTCGGACTAGTTGCATTTCAAGGGCTCAGTAGCCACATGTGGCTAGTGGTTGTTGCATTGCACAGCATGGTTGTAGACCATGCTCTGGGTGTACAGGACTCAGAGATCCCCAGACCTATACCATTAGCCACCTCTAGGGCCTGAGTGTCCCCACAAGTGTGCATCCTACTGTTGGAATCCAGCGCATATCCCCAAGCTCAAGGGGACCCTGAAGAGAGCAAGATCGGGAGGTGAAGTGTATTGGAATAAACTTGAACATGAGAGCTGGGGTGTCCATGCATAGGAACATGAGGCACGTTGAGGTGTGGGGCAGAGTTGGGTGGGGAGAAAAATGGAGCAAAAGGGGCTATGTGTGTATAAGAGAGAGAAGATTGATTATATTCCAGACTCCTTTCAGTTAGAGGACAGTTCATTCCCTATACTATGCTTTCAATGGATTTTGCAGAAAGTTCTGGCTGCCACTGCATTTTCACTTTCTCACCTGTCTTCAGGACAATTAGCTTTGGGGTTTGGAGCTTTCCCAAGGCACTACTCATAAAAGAAGATGCTTCGTATGCCTTCCTGCTGTAGGGCTCTCCTTCCTGGCGTTTTTCCTTTCTTTTATAAGTGACTTGGGGTCTGGCTTCAAGGAGTGATCATAAAGAGAATGATTACTTTACACTGGCTGCTATGAGGAGAGGATTCTGTGAGGAGGGATTTATACATGGAAATCAATAACCACATTGGAAGGCATCACCTTTTGCCCATATAAGTGCTGCCCACAGGGTCAATAGCTGGAATTAACCTGGATCCCTTTTTTATTATTATTTTTTAATAAAGCCGCTTTATGATAGACTCTGATGTGAGCTCCCATGCTGCAACTGCACCAACATGAAGGGAAAGAACACACAGTTTCATTTAAGAATTGTTTTTTGTCCCATTGGGTACCACTTCCTCACTCCCACCTCCCTCACCCTCCTAGTCTCCAGAGAGCCAGAGAGAAAAGAGCAAAATTAAGCCTTTTATGAACATAAACTGATACCAATATAAAAGAGAATGAGCTCATTGCCCTGGTTTTATAGGTTGTTTAATTTGTGAGATACAATCATGAAAATCAGGTTTTGTAGGAATGGCTGTACTGGATGCCACATCCCATGCTTGGTGCTTCGTTTACCTCATTTAATTCTTTCAACTATCCTCTAAGATGAAGAAATAGAGACCCAGCATGGTTAAATGTCCCAAGGAGGATGTAAGAGATTGACAGCCTTCTTCCTACCAAAGTCTTTTTGACTCGCTAAACTGTGCTGTTTAATGGAACAGAAAGGTTGAATTGACGGATGCTTCTTTTTTGCCAGTGTATGTTCTCATCTGCTCAGTCACCTCTGACTCTTTGTGGCCCCATGGACTATAGCCTGCAGGCTTCTCTGTCCTAGAATAGGTGGTAAAAGCTTCACATATCTGTGTACCTTATACCCAGCAAATAGCCATTCTTTCTCTTAACAATGTACAAAGATGGGGCAGTAAGAAAATGCGTCTGTGGTAATCCTAGAGTCAGTCCTTAAATCTTCCGTTTCTCTCACACCTCACAGCCATCAGCTCTAAGGATGATAATGTTGAGGAAAGCACAACCCTTCAGAAAGGAACGCTGACAAATCCAAAATGATACTTCCTAGCTGGTGAACTAGACAAAGTGCTAACCTACACAGAGTCAGTCCTTGGCAATGTAATAATTGTCATAACTCTCTTTAAACTTCTCTGGCTTTGGGGATCTTGCCACACATGGCTGGGCTATCTTTGTTGGTTCAACTAAATGTAATTTCTAACTCTCTATATCATGTTTGGTGCAGGCACAGTCCCATTACAGGTGTGTGTGTTTCATGAGCCTAAAACAACAGCCTACATTATTTGAAAGACTGAGACGAAGGTTTCAGCCTCCCAGAAATATTTCAGTGTGTCTTTGACTGCAGAATAGTTCACAAGGGTAATGTATTCTGGGAGTCTGCTGGAATGCTCAGCTGACAAGAGCCCTGTTGAGACGATGTTCATTCTCCTGGGAACTTTTCTGTTTACATGTGTCTTTGCTCATCTTTTAGCAGAATCAGAAAGCTGAATGGAAACTGCAGTGTTTGAGAACACAAAATGGATTTTGACGCTTAAAAGAACTTTCATGCAGAGAAACCCAGAGTTAATTTTCACATGTAGGCTAGTCCTAAAACCCTGGAATTTGGGAGTTGTCTGGAACTGTAGGGATCATTTCCTCTTCAGGCCAATACAGTAACCACTAGCCACATTTGACAATTTACATTAAATGTAAAATAATTTGAGAGAGACTGGCCAAGATAGTAGAGTAGGAAAGCCCTGAGCTCAACTCCTCCTCCCATGGGCATACAAAATTGAAACTATTTATAGAGCAACCATAAAGACTAGCAGAAAAGATCTCCTACAACTAAGATATAAGGAAGGAAACACAGCAAGATGGGTAGGAAGTCCAGAAAAGCACTGCCATCAAGACCCACACCCCTAGGTAGGTGACCCACAAAAGAGAGGATAATTACAGTTGCAGAGGTTCTCCCCAGGAAGCAAGGGGTCAGAGCCCCACATTGGGCTTCTCAGCTGCACCAGAAAGATGAGCTCCCAGAACACTTGGGTTTGAAGGCCAGTGGGACTTACTTTTGGGAGAGGTAGAGAACTATGGAAAATAGACACTCCACTCTTTTTTTTTTTTTAATTATTTATTTCAATTGGAGGCTAATTACTTTACAGTATTGTGGTTTTTGCAGTATATTGACATGAATCAGCCACAGGTGTATATGTGTCCGCATCCAAGGCCCCCTCCACCCTCCCTCCCCATCCCATCCCTCTGGGTTGTCCCAGTACACTGGTTTTGAGTGCCCTGTTTCATGCATTGAACTTGGACTGGTGATCTATTTCACAATTGGTAATATACATGTTTCAGTGCTATTCTCTCAAATCATCCTACCCTCGCCTTCTCCCACAGAGTCCAAAAGTCTGTTCTTTATATCTGTGTCTCTTTTCCTGCTTACATATAGGGTCATCATTACCATCTTTCTTAATTCCATATATATGCATTGGTGTTTTTCTTTCTGACTTCCTTCACTCTGTATAATAGGCTCCAGTTTCATCCACCTCACTAGAACTGATTCAGATGCATTTTTTAATAGCTGAGTAATATTCAATTATGTATATGTACCACAACTTTCTTATCCATTCATCTGCCTATGGACCTCTAGGTTGCTTCCCTGTCCTAGCTATTGTAAACAGTGCTGTGATGAAACATTTCAGTACACATATCTCTTTCAATTCTGGTTTCCTCAGTGTGTATGTCCAGCAGTGGGATTGCTGGGTCATATGGCAGTTCTATTTTCAGATTTTTAAGGAATCCCCCCAACTGTTCTCCATAGTGGCTGTACTAGTTTGCATTCCCACCAACAGTGTAAGAGGGTTCCCTTTTCTCCACACCCTCTCCAGCATTTATTGCTTGTAGACTTTTTGATAGCAGCCATTCTGACCAGCATAGACACTCCACTCTTAAAGGGCACACACAAAACTTCACATACTCAGAGATGTAGGGCAGAAGCAGTAATTTGAAAGGAACTTGGGTCATACCCACTTGATGATTTTGGACAGCCTCTCGGAGAGGCAGGTGGCAACTGGGACTCATTCTGGGGACATAAATACTGACAGCAGCCATTTTGAGGAGCTCATCCTACCCTAAGGACACTGATGCTAACAAGAGCCATTCTGGAATCTTTCTTCTAGCTTATTCACACAGGGATCTAGCCCTGCCTAACAGTCAGTTGGCACCAGTCCTAGAATACCAAAGGCCAAGTAGCTAGCTGAGAAAGAAGAACAAAACTGGAGATATCATGTGCCCTGATTTCAATATATACTATATACTATAAAGTTACAGTAATGAAAACAGTATGGTATTGGCTCAAAAATAGAAACAATGAATCAGATCAATGGAACAGATTACAAAGCCCATAAATGAAGCCATTCTTTATGACCAATTAATCTATGATAAAGGGCTTCCCTGATGGCTCAGATGGTAAAGAGTCCACCTGCAATTGAGGAGACCCAGGTTTGATCCCTAGATCAGGAAGATCCCCTGGAGAAGGGAATAGCTACCCGGTCCAGTATTCTTTCCATGAGAATTCCATGGACAGAGGAGCCTGGTGGGCTACAGTCCATAGGGTCACGATGAGTCAGACACAACTGAGTGACCTTCATTGTCAATCTATGACAGAGGAGGTCTAAAACATACAATGAGGGAAAGACAGCCTCTTCAATAAATTGTGTTGGGAAAACTGGACAGCTGTAGGTAAAAGAACCAAATTAGACTACTTTCTCATGCCATATACAAAGGTAAACTCAAAATTAAGGACTGAAATGTACATCCTGAAACGATGAAAATTCTAGATGAACACATGGGCAGTGTGCTCTTTGACATCAGTCTGAAATTTAGGGGGAATATGTCTCCTCAAACAAGAGAAACAAAAGCAAAAATAAACAAGTGAGTCTCCATCAAACTAAAAAGTTTTTGCACAGTAAAGGAAACAATTTCAAAATGAAAAGGCTACCCACTGCATAGGAGAAGATATTGCAAAAGATATGTCTAACAGAGGTTAACATCCAAAATACACAAATAATTCATACAGATCAACATTTTAAAAAGTGAATTAAATAATAGTAGAGGACCTGAAGGCAATGGCACCCCACTCCAGTACTCTTGCCTGGAAAACCCCATGGGCGGAGGAGCCTGGTGGGCTGCAGTCCATAGGGTCGCGAAGAGTCGGACATAACTGAGCGACTTCACTTTCGCTTTTCACTTTCATGCATTGGAGAAGGAACTGGCAACCCACTCCAGTGTTCTTGCCTGGAGAATCCCAGGGATGGGGGAGCCTGGTGGGCTGCCGTCTATGGGGTTGCACAGAGTCGGACACGACTGAAGCGACTTAGCAGCAGCAGCAGCAGCAACAACAGCAGAGGACCTGAATAGACATGTTTCCAAAGAAGACATATAGATGGCCAATAGCCACATGAAAAGATGCTCAACGTCACTAACCATCAGGGAAATGCAAATCAAAACCATAGTGAGATATCACTCATACCTGTCAGAATGGCTATTATCAAAAAGACAATAAATAAAAATTGTTGGTGAGGATTTGGAGAAAAGGGAACTCTTGTGCACTGTTGGTGGGAATGTCATTTGATGTGACCACCAAGGAAAACTGTATTGATATTCCTCAAGAAATTAAAAATAGAATTACCATTTAATCCAGCAAATCTACTCCTGGGAATTTATACAAAGAAAATGAAAATGCTTATTAGAAAAGATATATACACCCCTATATTCATCGCAGCATTGTTTATAATAGGCAAGATATGGAAGTGCCCATCTATAGATGAGTGGGTAAAGAAGATGTGATATATATATTATACATATATACCTATGTGTGAATACTACTCAGCCATAAAAAATAAAATCTTGCCATTCATGACAACATGGATGGACCTAAAATGTATTATGCTAAGTGAAAGAGGTCAGAAAAATAAAAATACCTTAAGATTTCACCTATATGTGGAATCTGAAAAACAAGTAAACAAAAGCTAAACAGAAATAGATTCATAGATACAGAGAACAAATAGGTGGTTGCCAGAGGACAGGGGAGGGAGAGAAGTAGGTGAGGCAAGGAGGTCTAAACTTCCTGTTACAAAATAAATGTGTCATGGGTATGAAATGTACAGTGAGGGAAATATAGTCAGTAATTACATAATATCTTTGTATGCTGACAGATGGTAACTAGTCTTACCATGGTGATCATTTTGAAATGTATAGAAACATTGAATCATTGTTCTGTATACCAGGAACTAACAATGTCTTAGATCAATTATATTTCAAAAACAAACAGAAAAACACATAGATCAGATTTGTAGTTTCCAGAGGCAGGGGGTTAGGGGAGGGTGAACTTATTGAAGATAGTCAGAAGATAATAACTTCCAGGTATGCTGCTGCTTCTGCTGCTAAGTCGCTTCAGTCGTGTCCGACTCTGTGAGACCCCAGAGATGGCAGCTTGCCAGGCTCCCCCATCCCTGGGATTCTCCAGGCAAGAACACTGGAGTGGGTTGCCATTTCCTTCTCCAGTGCATGAAAGTGAAAAGTGAAAGTGAAGTCACACAGTCGTGTCCAACTCGTAGCGACCCCATGGACTGCAGCCCACCAGGCTTCTCTGTCCATGGGATTTTCCAGGCAAGAGTACTGGAGTAGGGTGCCATTGCCTTCTCCAACTTCCAGGTATAAGATAAATAAATACTAAGGATGTAATGTAAAACATGATAAATATAGTTAACACAGTTGTGTTACACATATATGAAACATTTCTAATGAAACTTTTTAAGAAAGTAAATCATGAGAGTTCTCATCACAAAAAAGTTTTTTTCCATTTTTTAAATTTCATTTCTATGTGAGATGATGGATGTTCACCAAACTTATTTCATGACATAGGTTAGTCAAATCATTATGCTGTATACCTAAACTTATACAGTACTGTGTCCATTATATCTCAGTAAAGCTGGAAAAAAGAGATCATCCAGAATAAAAGTAAAAGAATTTAAATCAAGTTAAAACTAAAAATTAAAATAAGTTTCTCAGTCACATTAGTCAGTCATCAGCCACATATGGTTAAGTGGCTACTCTTTTGGACAATACAAATATAGAACCTTTGCATCATTGCCGAAAGTTCTGTTGGCTAGCACTGGCTAGACTACTCTCCCCTCATTTTATAGAAAATGTACAGAAGTCAAAGTCAAGTGTCTTGCCCTCTTTCAGATAGTAGTTTGACTGCAATTAGAAAAGATCTAGTTTGTCTTCTGCTGTCCTTTAATACTATCAGGCCATTTACCATCTCTGATTAAAGTATCAAGCATTATTCTAATAAAATCCAGAACAAATACAAATGAATAAAAGCAAGCTGGTGACACAGGATGGAAGAAGGGAAAGAGTGATACCTTTAATATTCTATCTAGCTTCTCAAGTTGAAGAGTAACATTTATCGTGGAAAAATTTAATTCTTCTAATTTGGCACTCTTTCTCTACATGGCTAAAAGCAATCATATGTCTGAAGTGGACACATTTTATTTTTGTCTGCTCAGCACCCCTCATATTAAGAGAATCTATCTCTTCCTTTAGCTATTACTTCCATTCAGTTCCATTATTGAGCCTGCTTAGTTTAGAATGGAAATTAGACCTGGACCTAACCAAAGACATTAGTGGAAGTGTAAGCAGAGATCAAATTGCAAACATCCACTGGATCATCGAAAAAGCAAGAGAGCTCCAGAAAAACATCTATTTCTGCTTTATTGACTATGCCAAAGCCTTTGACTGTGTGGATCACAATAAACTGTGGAAAATTCTGAAAGAGATGGGAATACCAGAGCACTTGATCTGCCTCTTGAGAAATTTGTATGCAGGTCAGGAAGCAACAGTTAGAACTGCACATGGAACAACAGACTGGTTCCAAATAGGAAAAGGACTACGTCAAGGCTGTATATTGTCACCCTGCTTATTTAACTTATATGCAGCGTACATCATGAGAAACGCTGGACTGGAAGAAACACAAGCTGGAATCAAGATGGCCGGGAGAAATATCAATAACCTCACATATGCAGATGACACCACCCTTATGGCAGAAAGTGAAGAGGAACTCAAAAGCCTCTTGATGAAAGTGAAAGAGGAGAGTGAAAAAGTTGGCTTAAAGCTCAACATTCAGAAAACAAAGATCATGGCATCCAGTCCCATCACTTCATGGGAAACAGATGGGGAAACAGTGGAAACAGCGTCAGACTTTATTTTTTGGGGCTCCAAAATCACTGCAGATGGTGACTGCAGCCATGAAATTAAAAGACACTTACTCCTTGGAAGGAAAGTTATGCCCAACCTAGACAGCATATTCAAAAGCAGAGACATTACTTTGCCAACAAAGGTTCGTCTAGTCAAGACTATGGTTTTTCCTGTGGTCATGTATGGATGTGAGAGTTGGACTGTGAAGAAGGCTGAGCACCAACGAATTGATGCTTTTGAACTGTGGTGTTGGAGAAGACTCTTGAGAGTCCCTTGGACTGCAAGGAGATCCAACCAGTCCATTCTGAAGGAGATCAGCCCTGGGATTTCTTTGGAAGGAGTGATGCTAAAGCTGAAACTCCAGTACTTTGGCCACCTCATGCGAAGAGTTGACTCGTTGGAAAAGACTGATGCTGGGAGGGATTGGGGGCAACAGGAGAAGGGGATGACAGAGGATGAGATGGCTGGATGGCATCACTGACTCGATGGACGTGAGTCTCAGTGAACTCCGGGAGTTGGTGATGGACAGGGAGGCCTGGCGTGCTGCGATTCATGGGGTCGCAAAGAGTCAGACATGACTGAGTGACTGATCTGATCTGATTTGATCTGAAACATAGCTAATCTGAATAATCTCCAAATATGTCAAGAGGAAGAAACTCATTGCTGCTATTTCTAAGTTGGAAGAAACTAATCCTAGAATTGTTACTATCCATCTTTGGTCCCTCATTGGTCCTCTCATTGAAAAAGCAGAGACGAAAGATGGAGAAAGAAAGATGTCTGATGTCATTGTTTGGACATCCAAATCCAGTCTTGAACTTTGCAGTTACCTGAAGCAATAAATTATTCCCTTCCCTCTTTTTTTGAGCCTATTTTAGTTTGGTTTATATTACTTAGAATAGAAAGAGTCCAGATTAGTATAAACACAGGTTCTAAAAATCACTTTTGAAAGATTACCACCATGACCTTTGCAGCCATTAACAGAATGTGGACTTCCTTAGGCTGAAAAAAAATGCCTCTGGAAAATTCAACTTTTCTCAGACTTCCAGGCATCTCTGGCCTCCCTGATGGGATCCATTTCTAGGTAGATAATTTTCACACACTGCTTCCTCTGTTTTCTTCAGCACTCTCAAGCTCACAGACCACCCATTTGTAATGCACTGTGCTAGCATTCTACACTGACCTTTTCCTAACCTTTAATTTTCTGAACCTATCTCATGAACAGTTCAGCCCAGGTGTGAGCAATAGGAAACAAAGATTTATATGCCACAGTATATTTTATATTTAATAACTGATCTGTCATGGCATTTATTTATATAAAAAGTTGGATAGTTCATGAGTGGGCTGGCAATAGCAGCCTCCACTGAGTTATGCTTCCTCTTCTAACTCAAGAAGATGGAAAACTTGGTAGATACTCTCACATGCACAGAAATCTTCAGATATGTTTTCTTATGTGGGAAAATGAAAAGTAGCCTTACCAGGAAATGTTGGCTCACAGGGACACATTCTATGGTGATCTTGTAGCAGAGGATACACGATGAGAAGGCTGCTAGTGTAGTCCTAATAGTTTGCTTTAGACCCTACTGCAAAGGCTCACAGATATACTAGTGATGAAGCTAGAATTTGCCCAACTCCAAACCCCCAATTCTTTCTATTTGTTTTTCTCCACGTCTTTTATAACCATCTACTTTGGAGGACAAAACAAAGAGAAACTGACATTTTGGTTAAACAGATATTGCGTAGTTTGTATGCCAGGTCTCAGTTTTATAAAATAATATCAGAGACTAATAGATAATAAAGCAAAAAAAGCTAGTCTCACATTTGTAGCCTCACATTCTTATTCTTCTATCATTAATCTATAAAAGTGTCAAGTATTATCTATTTGGTACTGTCTAGTCACTCTGTGTTTTGCTTTATTTATGTTTTCATTCACAAATATAATTTTCATGTACTAGTTTCAGAAAGTTCAGCAACCCACTCCAATTCTAGGATAGCTAAAGATTATGGTGGATCATGCCTACCATCTGAGATTTAAAAGCACTGCTATATATCCTGGAGTCATCTGCATATCTTCCATAAGTATCTGGGAGAAGAAGTAAAGGTTTGAGGAAGTTTTAGGAAACAAATCCTGACTCTCAGAGAATTAAACATCTTAATGGACTAGGATGTAGTTACATTCTTAACACCATGATTTTCTTCTTTTCCAATACCCAGTGAGCCTGAATTTTCTCGACTTTTATTAAGCATACTTACAGGCTATAAGTCTCTTGAGGGCAGGGACTATGAAGGCTTTCTTTAGCACAGTGTCCCAGGCCCTGCTAGTACTCAGCGCCTGGCCAAGTTCAGTTCAGTTCAGTCACTCAGTCGTGTCTGACTCTTTGCAACCCCATGGACTGCAGCACGCCAGGCCTCCCTGTCCATCACCAACTCCAAGAGTTTACTCAAACTCATGTCCATTGAGTCAGTGATGCCATCCAACCATCTCATCCTCTGTCATCCCCTTCTCCTCCCACCTTCAATCTTTCCCAGCATCAGGGTCTTTTCAAATGAGCCAGAACTTCACATCAGGTGGCCAAAGTATTGGAGTTTCAGCTTCAGCATCAGTCTGTCCAATGAATATTCAGGACTGATCTCCCTTAGGATGGACTGGTTGGATCTCCTTGCAGTCCAAGGGACTCTCAAGAGTCTTCTCCAACACCACAGTTCAAAAGCATCAATTCTTTGGTGCTCAGCTTTCTTTATAGTCCAACTCTCACATCCATACATGGCTACTGGAAAAACCATAGTTTTAACTAGACAGATCTTTGTTGGCAAAGTAATGTCTCTGCTTTTTAATGTGCTGTCTAGGTTGGTCATAACTTATCTTCCAAGGAGCAAGCGTCTTTTAATTTCATGGCTGCAATCACAATCTTCAGTGATTTTGGAGCCCAAGAAAGTAAATCTGTCACTGTTTCCACTGTTTCTCCATCTATTTGCCATGAAGTGATGGGACCAGAGGCCATCATCTTAATTTTCTGAATGTTGAGTTTTAAACCAACTTTTTAACTCTCCTCTTTCATTTTCATCAATAGGCTCTTTACTTCTTTGCTTTCTGCCATAAGAGTGATGTCATCTGCATATCTGAGGTTATTGATATTTCTCCTGGCAATCTGGATTCAAAAACAGGCACAAGTTATTGTAATGAATGTATATTTAATGCACCATGGGTTTCATTGTGAAGTTCTGACACATTCTCCTTTCCACTGCTTAGAGGTTAGAGACTTAGAGTTGAGAAAAAAAGACAACATGTAACTCTGAGCTAGGTCTCACTTTGAAGACTATGTTCCTCACTCACAGAATCCAAATCAGTTGCCTCATATCTCGAATAGAGAAAAGTAAGAAGGAGGTGGTTTGCCCTCAGGGTTTCACTGGCAGGACCAGTTTTCCAGAGATGTATGTCAAGTGAGGAAGAGGAGTTTGGAGATTCTGGTAGTTCCTTCTACTTCTGGGTCACACCTATAGGGTGATGCCAGGATAGCAAAGTAGATGATTGTGAACAGAGCTGCAGTGAGGAATGCTCTCTTTTCAGCAGTAGTGTCAGAGCAAAGAGCACCCCCTGGAAGCTCTCACTTGGAAGTCCAGCATCTGTACTCTGGCGCTTTTCCAGGGGTGACCATATCTGAGAATAGCTTCAGGTCAAAATTTTCAGCAGTTCCTGGAAGAAAGGTATACTGGGGAATGCAAGGCAACTGTTATGGAAACAACAGGGTTCTGTACTGGCAACACTCTGAATGGTCAGACGAGGTCAGCTTGAAGGTCTGTACAGACATTTTGCCCTCTCATGAGGGAACACGAGCTGCAGACAAGTAGCTTCACTCCTTGGGAACAAGTTCATGGTCTTCTGTAGTCTTGTGTTCCTCACTTAATAGAGGATTCTGTTCCTTAATTCAACTAGAGATTGGTTATCCTGCTGTCAGAATATTTGCTGCACTGGCCTTGGGGGTACATCTTACAAGTAAGCTTCTTGTCAGAATGTTGAACAGGATAAGGAGTGGGAATACTCATACTCACAAGCTTCCAAGAAATGGGTATATGACTTTGTTGTACTCACTTGCCAATGAATTGGGAAAGTAAGGCAGAAATCCTTCTTAAGATTTTATTTCATCAATAAATACAATCTGTGAGAAAACATTAGTCCCATTTATTTATAACATTTGAAAGTCACTGATGATATATCCTAAATAACTAAAATATTTTAATGGGCAAACTAGCTTAGACAAAGTCTACAATTACCCCAGTCCCCATTTTTTCAACTCAAATGCCAGCTCATTTGCTTATTATTTCTGTGATTATGATCAAATCACTTAACACTATCTGAGCCATTTGTATACTCATTTATCCATTGAGCTTTTCTTCATTCAAGTATTTTTTGAGAACCTACTATGTGACAGTAGGGGTTATAAAAGAGCTCCTAATACCTACTTCACAGAGTAATTCCAAATAATAAGTGAGAAAATTTAGAAAATTTCCTAGCATAGAGGGGTAGTTGATAAATTTCTACTTTATATGAATTTGGAAACAAAACATATTAGAGAGTTAGGGAGAGAAAAGCCTATTTCAGAGTTCAGCTAGGTGCTTAAATCTTGTATATTGTTACTAAAGACTTTAGAGGTGTATCTTTTTTCCCTCAACAATAGAACAGAGATATTAGTCTATGTACTTGCCCAGAGGTCAAGTAAAATGATGTTTCAAATCAGCATCCCCCCATGCACAAATATTTCCTTCCTTTTGCTTTGGAGTGAAGTCCATGATATGAACCATATTCAGATAGAGCCTTCTTGTAAGGATAGCCACACTTTAGGGAGCAAGCTGAGAGGTGCTTTAACCTCAGGTTTATAGGAAGGCTTCCCAGGCAGCCTCTCTGAAACAGTCCCAAGTGACTGTATACACACAGTCTGTGTAGAAAGACACCTTTCTAACTTCTCCCCAGTCACTTCATTAGGTAGTTCAATTTACACTACATAAATAGTGCTGTTGGGTTACTGGAAGAAATTATTTATTTCTATATTATCTCTAGTTTGAAAATTTAGAATGAAACTGGGATAAAAATTTTCAAATTACCAAGAAGTAGGCAGATATCCCAGGGCCACAATGAAAAGCCAAAAATTTTTCATTGACTGCTTTGCTTGGTGAATCAATGGAGGTTAATTAAATGCCCTACTGAGAAAGGGGAATTTGGTGTATTTTATAAGGCTGACTAATCCTCCAGTGAGTCAAAGTGAAGATTTTTCTTGTAGAAAGCTGCTGACTAATGTGAGGTCGGTGAACTCTTTGGAAGAGCCTTGAGCAAATGCAGCTGGTATGCAACTGAGAAGCCATTTATTAACCAGCACCCTAGGGGCCCTGGTGAGGGGAGATGAATTTAGGATAACTATGCATTTTTCTGCCTGTGCTTTCCCAAGAATCAGCCTTTGCATCATTGTTGAAAGTAGGAAGAATTCTATATTTTAATCAGTTTCCACATAATCCTGCACTTTGCAAAAATAGACAATATTCTTTAAGCCAAAAGCTTTGTATTCTTCATTGACCTCATAGAGAATCTTCAGAAATACATCCCTCATTCTGCTTTTTGTCTCACCTGGCCTGGTTGGGTGCCCCTGTGAACATAGATAGCTTTAGATCTTTGCCTTCTCTTCTTCAATGAAATTTTGTTTCCTAAGAAGATAAAGGGGATTCTTCCAGGACCCATGACTCTTCTTATCATTTTTTTTTTTGTCTTTGAACAATGGCTTGAAAGGAAGTTACTTTATTAAATGTGAAGTGAAGGAAAATTTCTTGATCAAATTTCCCAGTTTTTTCCCCTTTTAAAAGTCTACATGTATAAAATTTTGCTAAAGGTCTTAGAAATACATTTTCAAGGAGAGGGAATTATGAAAACATTTGACTTTGTAACTCATTTAAAAAGGTTAAGAAGAATTTGGCTCCATCCAGACAAAGCTTGGTAAGAATAGAATAAAGTCATCTTTATTCATTTAGAGAGTAAAAAAGAGAGTGAAAAAATAATAAGAGAGAAGGTCCAATATTTACCAATTTAAAAAGCCAGTGGTATGTTTAAAGGCAGATTCCAGGTTTACTGAGTGGGTTAAGGGGCTATAATTATGAAGTATTGATATTTAGTATTAATTTAAATACCAACAATGCTGATAAGAATTGTAATGCGAGACAGCTACAGTATACTGCTTGTTTGCTTTAATGGCAAAACCAATACAATATTGTAAAGTTAAAAAATAATAATAATAATAATAAGTTTTAGTAAATCCAAACAAGGAACTGCCATTCCAACATATTAATGTTTCTTAAAATTGTAGAAGCCATTTTGAGTCAGTTTTTAAAGTCTATAAATTTGAAATGTACCTTTGGAAATAAGAACTCACCTGATTTAGATGCAACAGCCTAAGAAAATCAGCTCCAAAAGTGACTTCTTAAAATAAAGTTACAGATTTTTCACGGGATGTCTAAGCTCTGAAAAACAAAGGTTTACAGTTACCAAGCCAATGCCATTTTTTTTTTAAGTCATCTTTAAAAGGGTAGGAAAATTCTGTGGTATTTTTACTCATTCTTGCCCTGGCAAAGCCATTTTTCCCTTTTTACCTTTCATGACAGTGGTTTTGGTCTTTAAGCAGCAGAATCCTGATTCTCAGTTCCTTACCTCAAACCAGAGGAAGGAGAGCAGAATTTATTTGTAAATCATTTGTATATGTCTGTTCTAATTTAGTTTGGGAGATATCCAAAGGACTGACATAAGGTGTTTATCTCTCTTTTGCCCACCCTGGAACTTAGGCAGTAAAAGTGGTAAACACTAATCAGTAAAGCTGCAGAGTGATTATAACCACATAGATGCCTGGGGCATGAGATTTCATGTGCAGATGTACAATAGACTAATGCCTGGAGGAGAAGCTGGGGTGAGACTTTTCAGGGAATTAAAACATTCAAAAGCAGCCCTATATATAGGGGAATTTAGAAACCTATGCACATGCCCAGGCAAGGTGCATGCTCAAAAAATACCTTAGAAGACCTTAAGCTTTCACCTCAGGATTATCCCTACATTTAGAACAAACCTAGCTAAGTTTTGAAGGATTGTTGTAGAACAGACCCAATCTGCAAAGACTTGAGAGTTCCTGGCATTCAAGGAAATCTTTTTTAAAACATTTTCTGAACTTCATAGAGACTTCAGTGATCACACATGACAAGGAACAGTCTTTGGTTATAATAAAGTAGCTTGGAGAAGTCTCCAACAAATGGACCACTGTTGTATTCAACAATTAAAAAAAAAACCTAAGGAAGGGGAAGAACCTGATTACCGGAGTTTCCCACATTATAATAGTCAAATGCCTAACTTCTAACAACATACACACACATACACACACACAAATCACAAGGCATACAAAGAAACAGAAGCATACAGGGCATTCAAAGATCAAAATAAATTGACAGAATCTGTTCCCAAGAAAACCCAGAAATCAGACTCACTAAACCAAGACTTCAAAATATGTCTTAAATATGCACAAAAAGCTAAAGACAAACAGGAACAAAAAACTAAATGATAGCAGGAAAACAATGTATGAACAAAATAAGAATATAAGCAAAGATAAAAATTATTAAAGGGAAGAAAATAGAAATTCTGGCACTAATGAGTATAATACATGAAATAAAAAATTCACTAGAGGAGTTCAATGGCAGATTTGAATAGGAAAAAAAAATAATCAGCTATCTGAAGACAGTAAAATTGAAATTATTCAATCTGAGGAACAAAAAGAAAAGGAATAAAGAAAAGTGAATAGCCCCCAAAGGGCTTGTAGGGCAGCATGAAATGGGCCAACATACATATTGTGTAAGTTCCAGAAGGAAAAGAGAACAGGACAGAAAGAATATTTGAAGAAATAATGGACAAAACTTACCAAGTTGGATGATAGACATGAATCTACAAATCCAAGAAGCTCTACAAACTCCAAGAGTGATAAACTCAGAGACTCACATTGAAACAATTATAGTTAACCTGCCAAGACTAAAAGGCCAAAAGAGAATTCCCAAAACAGCAAGAGAGAATCAACTCTTCACAAAAGTGATCCTCAATAAGATTATCAACTGATTTCTAATCAGAAACCTTTAAGTCCAGAAGGCAATAGAATGACATATTTACAATGCTGAAAGGAAAAAAAAAAAAAAAAAACCCTGCAAACCAAGAATTTCATACCTAGCAAAATTATCCTTCAAAGTGAGTGAGAAATTAAGACCTCTCCAGGGAGAGAAAAGCTGAGACAGTTCATTGCCATTAGACCTGCCTTATAAGAAATGCTTTTTGGCAAATGAAAGGATGATAGATGGTAACTTGAAATCATGTGAAGAAATAAAGATCTCCAGTAAAGATAAATACAAGGGCAAAAATAAAGATATTATTGTAATTTTGGATTGTAACTCCACTTTTTATTTCTTTAGTACTCAAAAGCAAATGCAAAAATTTATAAATCTATGTTATTGGGCAAAGAATGTATAAAGATGTAATTTGTGATATCAATAACCTAAAGGGCAAGGGAGATGGAACTGTATATAAGTAAAATTTTCCACACAATTGAATTTAAGCTGGTTTTAGTTTAAATTATAATGTTATAACTTAAGATTGTATACGTAAGCTCCATGGTAACTACAATTCAAATACCTATATAATATGCACAAGTGGAGATGAGAAGGCAATCAAAGCATATCACTATAAAATATCAACTAAATACAAAGGAAGGCAGTAATGCAATAAGGGGGACAAAAGCTATAAGACATACCAAAAACAAATAATGATATGATAATGATAAATCCTTCCCTATCAGTAATTAAGTGTATATGGATTAAACTCTTCAACAAAAAGGCAAAGATTGACAGAATGGACAAAAAACATAATCCAACTCTATGCTGTCTGAAAGAGACTTATTTATTTCTAAAGATACAAATAGTTTAAAAGTGAAAGAAGGGAAAAAATATATCCCTGCATGTATTAACAAGAAGAACAGAGAGGCTAAACGAAATTGAGACAAAATAGATTTTAAGTTAAAAACTGTTGTGAAAGACAAAAGACATTATATTTTGATAAAGAGGTCAATTCATCAAGAATATGTAATAGCTATAAGCATGTATACAAACAACAGAGCCCAAAAATATGTGAAGGAAACATTGATAGAAAATAGACAGTTTTACAATAAGAGTTAGAAATTTAAATACCCCATATGAATGGATGAAATAACCAGATAGAAGATCAATAAGGAAATAGAGGAATTGAACAACAGAATAAACCAATTAGTCATAAAAATATATACAGAATCTTACAACAGCAGAATACACATTCTTCTCATGTGCACATAAACATTCTCCAAGACAGACCATGTGTTAGATCACAAAACAAGTCTTCAGTTCAATCACTCAGTTGTGTCCAACTCTTTGTGATCCCATGAATCGCTGCACACCAGGCCTCCCTGTCCATCACCATCTCCTGGAGTTCACTCAGACTCACGTCCATCGAGTCAGTGATGCTATCCAGCCATCTCATCCTCTGTCGTCCCCTTCTCCTCCTGCCCCCAATCCCTCCCAGCATCAGAGTCTTTTCCAATGAGTCAACTCTTCTCATGAGTTGGCCAAAGTACTGGAGTTTCAGCTTTAGCATCAGTCCTTCCAAAGAAGGATAACTGAGTCAGAAAGTATGTAATTTATACCTGCAATTGTTCCCTTTCATTGCTAGGCAGTAGGATTGAATCAATAAGGCAAATGTGATTTTAATTGGTTCTGAAGATCACAGAAATTGCAGAATAGTTTCCATTCTCATTTATCTTTAAGGTCTTGTCTTTCTATTTGCTCTTGTGGCTTTTGTGAACCATTGGTTGTGTTTGAGTACCTTTTTATTTTCCACATATTTGTAGATTTTTCAGCTTCACTTCTGCTATTGATTTCTCATTTCATTCCATTGTGGCTGGAAGATTCTTTATATGTTTTCAATCTTTTAAAATTTGCTAAACAAGTCTTATGAATGAAATGAGAAATCAATAGCAGAAGTGAAGCTGAAAAATCTACAAATATGTGGAAAATAAAAAGGTACTCAAACACAACCAATGGTTCACAAAAGTCACAAGAGCAAATAGAAAGACAAGACCTTAAAGACAAATGAGAATGGAAACTATTCTGCAATTTCTGTGATCTTCAGAACCAATTAAAATCACATTTGCCTTATTGATTCAATCCTACTGCCTAGCAATGAAAAGGAACAATTGCAAGTATAAATTACAGACTTTCTGACTCAGTCACCCACGAGGTCTGTCTTTTGACATTCTTTATTCTTTTCCAGGAACATTTTGAGCAAAGACACATGGACTACCTTCACATACGATTTGTGATTTTTAAAAAAGTTAATTAAATTAAGTGCGTTAGCTAATTTCCATGAATGTCTCTTTAAGGAACCATACCTTCCACAATTCATTCCTTTGGGTTTGTTGTCCACTCCCACAGTGAATAATGTAGAAAGGCAGCAATAGTTTCCATGTAGCTAGATTTTTTTTAAGTGAAATATTTTATATTAAATTATAAAAAGCAACATAAAAACATTAAAAAGAACAATTTGAGTTTCTTTTCTTGGAAGTTTGTATCTGACATTTTAAAGTGTACTGTGGTATCTAGCAGAGTAGGCAATGGCACCCCACTCCAGTACTCTTGCCTGGAAAATCCCATGGACAGAGAAGCCTGGTGGGCTGCAGTCCATGGAGTCGCTGAAAATAGGACATGACTGAGCGACTTCACTTTCACTTTTCACTTTCATGCATTGGAGAAGGAAATGGCAACCCACTCCAGTGTTCTTGCCTGGAGAATTCCAGGGATGGGGGAGCCTAGTGGGCTGCCGTCTATGGGGTCGCACAGAGTCGGACACGACTGAAGTGACTTAGCAGCAGCAGCAGCAGCAGTGGTATCTAAAGCAGTCTGCTTATAAGTGAGTTTTGAAGAATTGATTGTAATTCTAGTAAAAATAGTGACCTTCTGTTTGTTGTAACAAATATTTCATGGCGTTAGTGGTAAAGAACCCACCTGCCAATGCAGGAAACCTAAGAGACATGAGTTCAATCCCTCAGTTGGGAAGATCCCGTTGGAGGTGGGCATGGCAACCCAGTCCACCATTCTTGCCTGGAGAATCCCTTGGACAGAGGAGCATGGCCGGCTAATTCCATTGGATTGCAAAGAGTCAGACGTGACTGAAGTGACTTAACATTGAGCAGCTACTAGATGTCAAGAATAGTACTAGGCATTGGGTGTATTAAGGAGCAAGTGATTAGAATATAGTGTCACACGTTTTATGACTTGTCAAATATAGAGAAATATCATAATACAAAGGAGGGACCATGTATAACCAAGAGAATGTGATAGAAGTGACTCTGTGTAACTTCTGAATCTATGTCATAAGTAATCCTACAGCTCCATTTCATTGGCTTGGACTTCAAGGAAAGTCCTGCTTCAAGGAAAGTCAGCCACCATGTAATAAATTTGACTATCCTAAGATCTCCATCGGAGAAGGCAATGACACCCCACTCCAGTACTCGTGCCTGGAAAATCCCATGGATGGAGGAGCCTGGTGGGCTGCAGTCCATGGGGTTGCTAAGGGTCGGACACGACTGAGCGACTTCACTTTCACTTTTCACTTTCATGCATTGGAGAAGGAAATGGCAACCCACTCCAGTGTTCTTGCCTGGAGAATCCCAGGGACGGGGGAGCCTGGTGGGCTGCTGTCTATGGGGTCGCACAGAGTCAGACATGACTGAAGCGACTTAGCAGCAGCAGCAGCAGCAAGATCTCCATGCTCTCAGAAAACCCAATATGGCTGATGGAAAGACTACATAGGGAAAGAGTGATGGAGAAAGACCACTCCCAGCTGTTCTAACCATTGTCACTTGGACGCCAGTCACATGCTAGTGAAAAAGCTATCTTAGATATTCCAAGAGATGTCATACAGAAAAAGACCAAGACCCAAGACCTCAGGCATGTGATAGACCCACATGAATCCCAGGCATCACAGCACAGAGACAGGATAGGCCCCCTGGGCCCTGTCCAGATTCCTGCCTGACAGAATAGCAGTGTTTTATGCCACTGAAATTTGGGGAGGTTTATTACATATTCAGAACAACTTTTAAGCGTTAGTTTCAAAACAGTCTCATCATTTCATGCCCACAAATATGTAGAGATGGGTATTCATAGAGCACTAAGAAGATTTTGACTTGTGGTTCTCTTAGGACAGTCACTTGACCCTTTTTATCTTCCATTCTATCACCTGTAAAATGGGATTAAAAATGTCTAACCTAAGGGTGGTTGTGAACCTAAAAATAAAATGTTGAATGCAAAAACACTTAGTGAACTGAGCTACTGTACAGAATTTCTAGTGTCAGTAGCGATACAAGTGGTGGACAATCGGGATGTGTTCAGTGATGATCGCTGACTGTGGTTCAAGAATAGGCAGGTGGCAGTCCTTGCTTTCTGGAATCATGTGAGTAACCAGGCATCTTCAAAAACATTCTTGAGTTTCAGAATTGTAAAGTGTTATGTGAGGAATAAATGGAATCAGTTCTTGCCCTTAAAAAACTTGACAAAATAATTTGAAAAATAATATTCAACTACATAAAACAGTATAAATTTAATAGAAGAATAAAATAAAATAAACTTTATAGTGTAGGCTCCAAAATTTGCTGCAGAATTTGAATCCATATGGCTTTATAGAAGAGGTAGGGTTTTCCCTAGAAACAGGGGATGGATATTTCCACTGTTTCTCTGGGTACAGGGAAGAAGGGGGTTTTCAGAATGAATGGGGGACATAAATAAGGGAGATGCTAAGGGGAGAATGTTGGAGCAGATATGGCTCAAGGTCTGTCCAACTGAAAGCAGGAGTGTTCCCAGGGACACCACATGTTCCAGGGTCAACTGCCTGCTCTGTGCAGCTTTCACGGGGAGCCTTCTTTGATCCGGTTTCAAGGACTCAGTTCATTTTTTGCCTGAAACAAAACAGCAGACACCAGTCACCTTTCTCTACTCAGGTGGACAGCATTAACCCTCACCTTTCTAGGTAGGGTTTGCATTCCTATAGATCATTTCTTGATCAGTGGATAAATGAGAAAATGAGGGCGTCAAACATTTTCCCTTTAGAAACAGTGTTACAAAGAGTAGCTGAATTCCCAGGGTTCCCTCATGGAAAGTGTATAGAATCTAGTCAGTGTGGCTTATCACTGGTGATTTGGGGGAAATAGCTCCCAGATTCTATTTAGGATTTTGTGTCATTTCTCTTCCCAAAGCAAGAATAGTGATGATGGGAGCAGAACACTCCAAACTCCCCCTAATCATTCCATCCTTCCCTTTACCCTGATTCTTCTCTGTTTAATGAAACTTGCAACCAAGAATCTTGGGAGCCTGCAGCCCAAGTACATATCATGAGACTCTCTCAGACAAAGAGGAGTTTCCAGGTTACTCTTTCCCTTTTCTATTTGCTTTCAGGGAGTTTTCCTACCAGCCTCTCTTTTGCCCCCACTGTTCATGATTTCAAATCATAACCTCCCCTCTCAGGCGATAGGCAGAGACTGCTTCTCTGCCTCCTCAGTTATCTAAAGATGACACAGCCCTTCTCTAAGAGCTCTATTTTTACCACAAGGGAAAGCAGAAGAGGGGAGATGGAAAGCAGGAAGAAACAGCCATCTCAAAAAGTCATCTTTTTAAATCATGTGTCTATATGTGGAGCCAGTCCTTGTACATTCTCTAGATTGGAGCTCTACCCATGCTAGATACAACCAGAGAAACTCACAGCTTTTTGTCTTTTCCCTAGAAAGAATCCTGGCTTCATTTATGTTAAAATGCTCTGTTAAAGTGCATTGCCTCTGACTCATTCCTCTTTGAATCTTCTCTGTCTTCTGAGTGACACTGAGAAGGACTCTGCCTTAGAGCTACCTCTGAGCAAGAGTTGGCAATAATCATCATTAGAGCTGCCATTGTCTAAATGAACATCTTACTATGCCAAGAATCTATACTAGATTCAAATTTAAAATAATAGGAAAAACTAACAAACCCATGTGCCATGTATTGGGCAAAGCCTTTCTCACGTATTGTATCACTTAATAGTTCTGCCACCCCATGATTTAAGAATCCTTGTTCCATTCTGCATATGGTAAAACTCAGGCTCAGAGGGTAAAGTGGTTTGTCCAAAATTCCATGATACCCATTCTCCCACGTCCAGGGCCCATCGTTTTACCTGCAGACAGGGCAGGGGCTTTTCACTGTTCCTTTCAAGTCTCTTTCTCTTCACCAGGAAGTCATCTAAAAGAAGGGATAGCAGCACAGTTCTGTCCCTATGTGCGTGTATGAAGTGAAGTGAAGTGAAAGTCACTCAGTCGTGTCTGACTCTGCGACCCCATTGACTATACAGTCCATGGAATTCTCCAGGCCAGAGATACTCACTCCAGAATACTGAAGTGGGTAGCCTTTCCCTTCTCCAGGGGATTTTCCCAACCCAAGGATCGAACCCAGGTTTCCCGCATTGCAGGCGGATTCTTTACCAGCTGAGCCACAAGGGAAACCCAAGAATACTGAGTGGGTAACCTATCCCTTCTCCAGCAGATCTTCCTGACCCAGGAATTGAACTGGGGTCTCCTGCATTGCAGGAGGATTCTTTACCAACTGAGCTATCAGGGAAGCCACCTGTGTGTATGCTGCTACTGCTAAGTCGCTTCAGTCGTGTCCAACTCTGTGCGACCCCATAGGCAGCAACCCACCAGGCTCCCCAGTCCCTGGGATTCTCCAGGCAAGAACACTGGAGTGGGTTGCCATTTCCTTCTCCAGTGCATGAAAGTGAAAAGTGAAAGTGAAGTCGCTCAGTCGTGTCCAACTCCTAGCAACCCCGTGGACTGCAGCCTACGAGGCTCCTCCATCCATAGAATTTGCCAGGCAAGAGTACTGGAGTAGGTTGCCATTGTCTTCTCTGTTTCTAGGCCTAGCCTCTATGATTATAATTCACTCAATAAAGATGATGGTTACTTTAATACTCTGACCTAATTAATATTCTGATCAAATTAGTACTATGACCGAATTAAAGAGTCTAATGTGTGTGTATGCTGCTGCTACTGCTGCTAAGTTGCTTCAGTCATGTCCGACTCTGTGTGACCCCATAGACAGCAGCCCACCAGGCTCCCCCGTCCCTGGGATTCTCCAGGTAAGAACAGTGGAGTGGGTTGCCATTTCCTTCTCCAATGTATGAAAGTAAAAAGTGAAAGTGAAGTCGCTCAGTTGTGTCCGACCCTCAGCGACCCCATGGACTGCAGCCTTCCAGGCTCCTCCGTCCATGGGATTTTCCAGGCAAGAGTACTGGAGTGGGATGCCATTGCCTTCTCCATGTGTGTGTATAGAAACTGCTAATTCTTTCTTCCTTTGCCCCTGGCCCAGACCCAGTCCCATCCTATTCACACAGTAGCCCACAAACGGCCTCTATCCCTTCCTAACACAGACACAAAAATGGGAGAAGTGCAGGTCCAGACTATGTTGGTAGTCAGTTTCTCAGATTACAGACGGGTCTTAGTAATTGGGGCTACCCTGGTAGTTCAGCTAGTAAAGAATCTGCCTGCAAGGCAGGAGACCCTGGTTCAATTCCTGAGTCAGGAAGATCCTCTGGAGAAGGGATAGGCTACCCACTCCAGTATTCTTGGGCTTCCCTGGAGGTTCAGATGGTAAAGAATCCTCCTGCAATGTGTGAGACCTGGGTTCGTTCCCTGGGTGGGAAAATCCCCTGAAAAAGGGAACAGCTACTCACTCCAGTATTATGGCCTGCAGAAGTCCATAGACAGAGGAGCCTGGCAGGCTACAGTCTATAGGGTTACAAAGAGTCAGACACGACTGAGTGACTTTCACTTTCAGTTTCTTAGTAATTAGGGCAAAGGGGAGAGAAAGAAGAGGGGAATTCCTACTGCTGGTGGGTTAAGAGGAAATAGGCTTGTCATGGTGCTCTGGCTGCCACTGCAAGAGTCATCATGAGGATGAAATGGAGGTAAAAGGTGTATAAAAGCTTTTTAAACTCTCAAGTAACATAGAGCCATGATAGTATTATATATCCCATATTTCCTCAACTTTACATGTTTTTCATATTTTAAGATTTCTGAAAAAAGTGTATCCTGTAGTTTATAAATATATTTTATATTTTGAACTGTGGTGTTGGAGAAGATTCTTGAGACTCCCTTGGACTGCAAGGAGATCCAACCAGTCCATTCTAAAAGAGATCAGTCCTGGGTGTTCTTTGGAAGGAATGATGCTAAAGCTGAAATTCCAGTACTTTGGCCACCTCATGCAAAGAGTTGACTCATTGGAAAAGACGCTGATGCTGGGAGGGATTGGGGGCAGGAGGAGAAGGGGCCGACAGAGGATGAGATGGCTGGATGGCATCACCGACTCGATGGACGTGAGTTTGAGTGAACTCCAGGAGATGGTGATGGACAGGGAGGCCTGGCATGCTGCAATTCATGGGGTCGCAAAGAGTCGGACACAACTGAGCTACTGAACTGAACTGAGGATATTTCTTCCCCACTACAAAAAGGTGCTGTTAATTCAGGGGTGGATTTTACAGTGGATGACTTTTTAGAATTCAGGACATTCCACATAACTTAGTTTGACATTCCCAAGTTAGGGACTAGAGATGATGCTGAGATTGTTCTTTGCTCAAGAAGAGCATATCTCCCTGCTTTAACCATATAGTACGGGGAAGTCTCTAGCTATTGTCATTTCAAACAGGAGAAGAGAAACTGAAAGTGGGGATGAATTGCATAACAGGACAAGGCAGGGAAGGGTGAGACTTATCTCAGGCCCTAACACTTACTATGACAAAAGTAGAAGTGGAAACCCCTGTGGCCATCCCCGACTCACCTCTTCTCACTCCAGCTTGGTCATATAAATGAAAAGCCTTCACATACATGTTTGGACCCACAAGCCAACACATATAAACTATATCCATTTGACCCTAATGGTCACTATTCATCCCCCTCTAGCCGAAGTGTCCTATATAAGTGGCATGACCCATCCTTGAACAGATCTGGAGAAGAGGTTCACACAGGCTCTGGAAGCATGGTTATGGCTCTTTGGGTGGGAATTTCATAATCTTGGTATTGGAGCATTGTTTAGGTTCTAGGTTCTAGACGAGGGATTAGGTGGGCATATCCCCGTGACCTGGAGAATTTAGAGGCAGCACAACCCAGAACACTGCCTTGCCTTCTGACACCAACTGCAAGTTCATTGGCTCCCAAGACCACCTGCAGTTTTGATCATTCACTAGAACTCACTGAAACTACTATACTAATGGTTATAGTTTGTTACATTTAAAGGATTCATATTAAAACTTGCCAAGGAAAGAAACAAACAGGAAAAGATCCAGCAAGATTCCAAATGCAAAACTTCCAGTTGTCCTTTCCAGGGAAGTCATAGGCAGCATTAACTCTACTCAGTACTCAGGTGTGACAATATGCAGAGTATTGCCAACTTAGGGAAGCTCCTCCAAGCCTTGATGTCCATAGTTTTCAATGGGGCTCAGTCATGTTTATGATTGACTTTACATATGCCTAAGGTTAGTCTCAAGTTCCTGCAGAGGCTGAGCTGATACCTATGGTCTCCATCTCCTTTGGAGGTAGAGAAGATACCATGTGACCCAAATCCCTCATCATAAGTCACGTTGTTAGATCCTCTAGTATGGCCCAAGGGCCCCAGATAAACAATGACACACTTTCTCGAGATTAACTCCCAGGATATGAGGCTGATGGCTAAAAATTTCCTTGGGTAAGATTAATTCTTTATTATACAGCCCTACACTTCTGGCTTATAGGGACCAGGGTTACCAGCAAAGGGTAAGACACCAAATTAAATTTGAATTTTAGGTAAATAATATTTTAGTATAATAAATATGCTCCCTGGTGGCTTAGATGGTAAAGAATCCACCTGCAATGCAGGAGACCCAAGTTTGATCCTTAGGTCAGGAAGATTCCCTGGAGAAGGGAATGGCTACCCAGTCCAGTATTCCTGCCTGGAGAATTCCATGGACAGAGAAGCCTGGCAGGCTACAATCCATGGGGTTGCAAATAGTCGGACCAACTGAGTGACTAACACTTTTGCTTTTCACATGTCCCAATACTATATTGAGTATACTTAGATTAAAAAAAAATTTTGTTGTTTTTCTGAAATTAGAACTTAAATGTTAAAATATAAATATTAAAAAAAAGTTTATATTTTATTAGTTTAATCTGGAAATCCCAGTGAGCAGGAGCAAGATTAGAGGAGGGCCAGGATAGTGTCTTTTAAAGCATGTCTAAGGGCTGGACTGGGTAGCATATTTGCGTCTTTCCTGCAAACTAAAGCACAGCTGAGGATAGACAGCAGCTAGTCCCAGGATCTCTAGCCAGAAATGACAGTTCAGAGCAGAAAGAGTTAATAACATAGCTGTGGCCAAAACAGCACCATGACAAGGAGTAAAGGTCCAAATGACTGCAGCAGAGCTGATCACTCCCGACACGGCAGGCTGCAGAAGCCTGTTACCGTCAGTCAGTTTTGGATACCCCAGACTCACCCCTGCCAACAAACCTGGGCTTGAGTCTGACTCCAAGGACTGAGATATACCTGGTTTCCATCCCAGTTTTCCTACTGATTAGCTGTTGAACTTTATTCCTTTGAAATTTTGGTTTCTTCTCTAAGTTCAGAATACGACACACTTCATAAATTTGTTGGAGAGAAATTGAGTTAACTTAGATAAAGCATCTTGCAGGTATAGTTCTTTAAAATTTGCTTCCTTTTCCTTTTTTTTTCCTTAAATGAATGATTTATTTTATCATGAAATTATCCAAATTTAAGACACCAGCAAGAGAAACACACTAGTGAAATGGGCTGATTTTTTTTTTTTTTTTTTTTTTGGCTAAGAAAGTAAAATATTGGTTAGTTACATTCCCCAGCCCTTTTCCAAGTTGTCTGATTTGCAGCCTCTATGGACTTGAAAGAGAAAACTCACAAGCATAGAGAAAACCATATCCATATGAAAAAAAAAGCCACCAACATCCCACACATAATTGTGTTTCTTAGAAACCACTCCCCAAAACACCAACTATTTAACATTGTTTGTGCTACGGTCTTTGTTCCCAAGCAGGAGATGAATTCTAAAAGTTCACATGTTCTTCATCAAGAGTAATCTTTGGCCCCAAAGGGAAAGATCTCAAAAGCATTTGAGTTAATACATTCCTCTCACTAATGTAACCAAAATATTCCAATGTTTTCCCTTAATACTCTCAATTTACAACTAGCAGACAGATGCTTCTTCTCAGAGGCCTTCATAAATCTTCCCATATGAGATGAAAATGAAGGATTTATTCTTGCCCATCTTTTAATTTTACTCAACACTCAATGAGTTATTCTTACAGCTGGCATTTCAAATGTATTAGTAGAATTTATCACTCAAAGGCTTATGCAGGAACTAAATTACACTAATGAATTGACAATGAATTTGAAGCCTAACATGAGGCCAAATATTTTCTGGCTTCGTTTCTGTATCTCAGCAAATGGCTTAATTTGCTCCCTACTTATCCATTACTGCTAAACTGTCTTGCTATTATTGTAGTAAATGGCCGAAAACCCTGGCTTGCCCTAAGGCTCAGGCTGAATGGAGTGGAATGAGGACATCTACTTAGGAAAGGTAAAAACCTGCCATTCACTCATCTTTGCTGAGGTAGAGAAGGCAGGAGGGATTATAGTCCAACCCACCTTTCAGTACCTCTCACAATCACAGAGTATACTTAACAACTGGCATTTCCAATGTATTAATGGAATTTATCACTGAGAGGCTTATGAAAAGGTTAAATCACACGAATGAACTGACTTTGCATTTGAAGTAGAACATGAGACCAAATATGTTCTGGCTTAGGAGTTTTTTGTATCTCAGAAAACTACTTAGTTTTCTTCCTACTCACCCATTATCGCTAAATTGTCTAGCTATAATAGTAATGCCTGCTAGCAGTGTTATAGTTAAGAGTCTATGCTTGTTTTCATTATAAGTGCCTATTTTCTGAGATTCAAACTACATAGGGAACTATAGAAGTCTCATAGGTCTCTCAAACTTTACTGGAATTGCTCCAGTCTTAGAGTTTTCCTTTTGTGCACATTAAAAATCAAGCCATTTGAGGCACAGGGACCAGGTATTTTCCAAAACAGTTGACTTTTTGCCCATTTCCAGTTATGGGCTAGCTTTAATTTTAGATGGAAACTTTGTGGATGTTTATTTTAGCATCTTTGTATCTTCTTCCCCATTTTCATTGCTCTTTTGTACTTTAGCAAAGGCTCTTGTATCTCATATATGACTGTGAAGATTTTGTTCCCAGATAATCAGTCACTGAATGAGATTTAATTACTAAAAAGAGTAAGAGAATTTTTTACAAATTTCCATCTGTGAAACCCAAATGGGCAAATGAAACTTATAAGGTATAAAGCATTCTGTACTTCTGTGGGAAACTCAACTGTTTCTGATGGAAATGTAATGGGGCTGAATAAATGATCAGCCACAAGCCCTTAAATTGCATAAAATGTGTAGTAAAAAGATTAAAATCTTCTGAATTCAGAATTAAGTCTAGGAGAAGGAAAATCAGAAAAAAAGGAACCTGTTGTCTTTGTTCAAATTTCCGAAGTTACAAGACAATGTGAATTCTCTCTTCCTGTCTTGTCACCTTTCGTGCCATAGTAGGCCTAGTAGACTCCTCTGTGCTACTAGGGGTCCTATCCCCATATCCTACCCATTTTTGAACATATGGACTAGTTGTTCCTATCCCCTTTTTCTGCAAAACAACTTCAGCCAGAAATCTCCCAGATATGGCCTTAGAATTCAAGTCTTCCTCAGTTCCCACAAAACAACTTCCCCTCAAACAAAACACTGAGAGGGTAAGTTACATCATCACAGATTTTCCTCATCATGAGGCTCCCGAAGCTTGGATCCAGATTCTTACCCCAGCTCTGTTCTTGTAGAATTTGCATTTTAGTGGGTATTTTGAAGATAGTACCTATTTCTTCTCAGTCAAATACATATTCTTGAACATCTTACCACATGCAGTAGGACACATTCAGACTCATCTCTCTTCTGTTAATTGCTCCTAATTCAACCGTCAGGCCATTCACCCCCACACAAAAACCTAACATAAAAGTCATCTTCTATTCCTATCATTCATCCTCTGTGTTGAAAATTCTCAAGGAGGAATGAGAAAACCAATTAACCTATATTATACAGAGGCTGGAGAAGGCAATGGCACCCCACTCCAGTACTCTTGCCTGGAAAATCCCATGGACGGAGGAGCCTGGTGGGCTGCAGTCCATGGGGTCGTGAAGAGTCGGAGATGACTGAGCAACTTCACTTTCACTTTTCACTTTCATGCATTGGAGAAGGAAATGGCAACCCACTCCAGTGTTCTTGCCTGGAGAATCCCAGGGATGGGGGAGCCCGGTGGGCTGCCGTCTATGGGGTCGCACAGAGTCAGACACAACTGAAGCGACTTAGCAGCAGCAGCAGCATACAGAGGCTGTCTTCATGTAATGCCAAGGATCAAGTTGTCCTGCATGGGAAAAGGTTTTCTCCATGTTTCCTGTACCATTCTGTAGCACTACATAATGTTCTTGGCTTCCATTGATTTCTCTCTGAACATGCCCCAAAACACTGAAAATTATTGGATTCACCAGAAAGAGAACACGTTTGAATCTACCCAACCAGTTGCTTTTCCTTTTGATAACCTTGACTCTCAGAATAACCTTGCAATTCCCATTTCTCCAGGGTTCCAGCACAGGGCATGTTACATCTTTTGGACCCCAGATATCCAGTACTGCTCTAGCTTCACCTTCAGTTGAGAAACCTTCCAAGCATTCACAGTAGCTTCACCTTGCACATGTGGACAGTGGAAGGTCCTACCCACGCACTCTGCTTTAAATTAATATCTTTATTTGCTGCCTTCGTTTTTTTGTGTGTGTGTTTGTTTGTTTTTTACATAGAAAGAAATGCCTTTTCCTCTATGAGGTTAAATTAAACAAATCATATAGTGTGCCAGTCTCAAGTAGAAAATGATTCCACGTTTACATGTACCAGAAATGAAAAGCCAGAGCATAGCCTTATTTGTGGAGTCTCTCTGACTCTGGGAGAAAGCTCCCAAAGTCATGATTTCTCAGAGATGCTGGCTAAATAGAGGCATTCAGAGTAAAACTAGGCTGAAAATAAAAGCGTTAGTTCCTGAGTCATGTCCAGCTCTTAGCAAACCCATGGACTGTAGCCTACTAGGCTCCTCTGTCCATGAGATTCCCTCAGGCAAGAATACTGGAGTGGGTAGTCATTCCCCTCTCCAGGGGATCTTTCTGACCCAGGGATTGAACATGGGTCTCCTGCATTGCAGGAAGATTCTTTCCCATCTGAACTATCAAGGAAGCTTCTAAAACTAGGCTGAGTGAGTGAGTGAAGTCACTCAGTCGTGTTCGACTCTTTGTGACCCCATGGACTGTAGTGTGCCAGGTTTCTCCATCCATGGGATTCTCCAGGCAAGAATACTGGAATGGGTTACCATTTCCTTCTCCAGGGGATCTTCCTGACCCAGGGATCAAACCTGGGTCTCCCACATTGGAGGCAGACGCTTTAACCTCTGAGCCAGCCCAATTGCCTGTTTTTTGTTCTTTTTTTAATATTCTAAATACATTTAAAAGTGTAATTCCTTGCAAGAGTCCATCTATGATTTGGAATATTTCCAGGGTAGAAGAAAAATATATATGGGCCTATTTAAATCTCAAAATTTGAGATTACCTTACCTTTCTGGGAAATGAAATCATATCATCTCTGATTCTGGCCTACATGGCAACTGGAGAAAAGGTATATGAAGCAGAGAAAAACCAGAGGGTCAGAAGTGAGAAACTGTAACCAGTGAATTTTCCTTTAAAGTCTAACTGGATTTTTCTTTCAAAGCAAATTTACTCTGTATTTTGAAGATGTATTGGGTAGAAAGGATATCATCTGCCCATTCGCTTAGCCACTTATATATTTGAAAATAGAATTCTTACATTCACAGGTATGAAATAATATCCCCTAATCCTTATGATTATACAGTGGAAGTGAGAAATAGATTGAGGGGATTAGATCAGATAGACAGAGTGCCTGATGAACTATGGACAGAGGTTCATGACATTGTACAGGAGACAGGGATCAAAACCATCCCCAAGAAAAAGAAAGGCAAAAAGGCAAAATGGCTGTCTGAGGAGGCTTTACAAATAGCTGTGAAAAGAAGGGAAGGGAAAAGCAAAGGAGAAAAGAAAAGATATAAGCATCTGAATGCAGAGTTCCAAAGAATAGCAAGGAAAGATAAGAAAGCCTTTTTAGTGATCAATGCAAAGAAATAGAGGAAAACAACAGAATGGGAAAGACTAGAGATCTCTTCAAGAAAATTAAAGATACCAAGGGAACATTTCATGTAGAGATGGGCTAGATAAAGGACAGAAATGGTATGGACCTAAGAGAAGCAGAAGATACTAAGAAGAGGTGGCAAGAATACACAGAAGAACTGTACAATAAACATCTTCATGACCCAGATAATCACAATGGTGTGATCACTTACCTAGAGCCAGACATCCTGGAATGTGAAGTCAAGTGGGCCTTAGGAAGCATCACTATGAACAAAGCTAGTGGAGGTGATGGAATTCCACTTGAGCTATTTCAAATCCTGAAAGACGATGCTGTGAAAGTGCTGCACTCAATATGCCAGCAAATTTGGAAAACTCAGCAGTGGCCACAGGTCTGGAAAAGGTCAATTTTCATTCCAATCCCAAAGAAAGGCAATGCCAAAGAATGCTCAAACTACTGCACAATTGCACTCATCTCACATGCTAGTAAAGTAATGCTCAAAATTCTCCAAGCCAGGCTTCAGCAATACGTGAACCATGAACTTCCAGATGTTCAAGCTGGTTTTAGAAAAGGCAGAGGAACCAGAGATCAAATTGCCAACATCCGCTGGATCACTGAAAAAGCAAGAGAGTTCCAGAAAAACATCTATTTCTGCTTTATTGACTATGCCAAAGCCTTTGACTGTGTGGATCATAATAAACCATGGAAAATTCTGAAAGAGATGGGAATACCAGACCACCTGACCTGCCTCTTGAGAAACCTATATGCAGGTCAGGAAGCAACAGTTAGAACTGGACATGGAACAACAGACTGGTTCCAAATAGGAAAAGGAGTACGACGGGGCTGCATATAGTCACCCTGCTTATTTAACTTATATGCAGAGTACATCATGAGAAATACTGGATATCTGAGATATCATGAGAAATCTGCATATCTGAGGTTATTGATATTTTATATGCAGATGACACCACCCTTATGGCCGAAAGTGAAGAGGAACTAAAGAGCCTCTTGATGAAAGTGAAAGAGAAGAGTGAAAAATTTGGCCTAAAGCTCAACATTCAGAAAACGAAGATCATGGCATCTGGTCCCATCACTTCATGGCAGATAGATGGGGAAACAGTGTCAGACTTTATTTTGGGGTGGGGGGCTCCAAAATCACTGCAAATGATGATTGCAGCCATGAAATTAAAAGACATTTACTCCTTTGAAGGAAAGTTATGACCAACCTAGATAGCATATTCAAAAGCAGAGACATTACTTTGTCAACAAAGGTCCATCTAGTCAAGCCTATAGTTTTTCTAGTGGTCATGTATGGATGTGAGCGTTGGACTGTGAAGAAAGCTGAGCACCAAAGAATTGATGCTTTTGAACTGTGGTGTTGGAGAAGACTCTTGAGAGTCCCTTGGACTGCAAGGAGGTCCAACCAGTCCATTCTAAAGGAGATCAGTCCTCGGTGTTCATTTGAAGGACTGATGCTGAGGCTGAAACTCCAATACATTGGCCACCACATTCAAAGAGTTGACTCATTGGAAAAGATCCTGATGTTGGGAGGGATTGGGGGCAGGAGGAGAAGGGGACGACAGAGGATGAGATGGCTGGATGGCATCACCGACTCGATGGACATGAATTTGTGTAAACTCTGGGAGTTGGTGATGGACAGGGAGGCCTGACGTACTGTGATTCATGGGGTCGCAAAGAGTCGGACACGACTGAGCGAGTGAAATGAATTGAACTGAATTCTAATGGCAGGTTATGCCAAAGAGAACAAGGTAATGTCACAGTAATGTAAAAGATATTATGCCACAGCAGACCAACATAAAACATACATCTGATATGTAGATGAAACCAAAGGGAAGCTAATGTTTGAACTTTGTTTTTTGAATTTTTGCTTCTTTCTTCAATGGGCTTAAGTTCACTCTCTGGCAAATTATAGTCATGTTGCATATATGTTGATGGTGGAATATTCTTAATCACATGCCAGCAAAAGCAGATCCTTTCTACTTCTGTTCTTCCCCAGGCAAATGTGTTAACCATCTGAAGAGTATGCATACACACATGCACGCAAACATGGCTACCAGTATGACTAAGCAACTGAGAGGTTTTGGAGGATGGATTATTGTCTAACAGTTCAGGGTGCTACAATCAGATCAGTTAGAAGATAAGGGATACATTCCTTCAGAGCTACCTTTCTTCACATTTCCCATACAGGACCTAAATTTCCCAGCCCTGTGTCTTTGCCTCCCACTCTTTCTTCTTTCTTGATTTCTCTTCTCTTCTTCTCTCCTTGAATCAATCTTGCAGAAACCAAACCAAATGCCACTTCTTAATCTCACATCCTCTCTTAAGTCTGAAGTATTGGCTGACTCCACTGAATATTCATAGCATCTATACCTATAAATGACACTGGAAAAGAATAACATATGGTGATTATGAGGTGATGGTGGTGGTTTAGTTGCTAAGTGGTGTCCAAGTCCTGTGACCCCATGGACCATAGCCTGCCAGGCTCCTCTGTCCGTGGGATTTCCCAGGCAAAAATACTGGAGTGGGTTGCCATTTCCTCCTCCAGGGAATCTTCCCAACTCAGGGATCAAATCCGCATCTCCTGCATTGGCAGGTGGATTCTTTACCACTGTGCCACCAGGAAAGCTCCTGGTGCTTATGAGGAGAGGATCTTAAGACATGAAGATCTGGACTTAAGTCCTGGTTCTACCTCTGACTCATAGTTGTGTGATACCTGAAGAATCCTTAATCTCTCTAAACCTTGGTTTCCCCCTCTATAAAATAAAGAGAATGATATCAATTTCATGTTGCTGTTGATATAATCAAATGAGATAATACATATAAAGCATTAACCAGACATCTGGCCTATAGAGAATATGCAATAAATGCTGACTGTTGATATTACATCAAAGAACCTACCACTTTATTCCTAATTTCTATATGTAGCTATTTTCACCTAAGCCCCACCTCTAGACTCTTAGTTCACCTCTCCGTTCAGTTCAGTTCAGTTCAGTCATTCAGTCATGTCCGACTCTCTGCAACCCCATGAACTGCAGCACGCCAGGCCTCCCTGTCCATCACCAACTCATGGAGTTCACTCAAACACATGTCCATTAAGTCGGTGATGCCATCCAGCCATCTCATCCTCTGTCGTCCTCTTCTCCTGCCCCCAATCCCTCCCAGCATCAGGGTCTTTTCCAATGAGTCAACTCTTCACATGAGGTGGCCAAAGTATTGGAGTTTCAGCTTTAGCATCAGTCCTTCCAATAAACACCCAGGACTGATCTCCTTTAGAATGGACTGGTTGGACCTCCTTGCAGTCCAAGGGGCTCTCAAGAGTCTTCTCCAACACCACAGTTCAAAAGCATCAATTCTTCGGTGCTCAGCTTCCTTTATAGTCCAACTCTCACATCCATACATAACCATTGGAAAAACCATAGCCTTGACTAGACAGACCTTTGTTGGCAAAGTAATGTCTCTGCTTTTTAATATGCTGTCTAGGATGGTCATAACTTTCCTTCCAAGGAGTAAGTGTCTTTTAATTTCATGGCTGAAGTCACCATCTGCAGTGATTTTGGAGCCCCCCAAAATAAAATCTGACACTGTTCCCACCGTTTCCCCATCTATCTGCCATGAAGTGATGTGACCAGATGCCATGATCTTAGTTTTCTGAATGTTGAGCTTTAAGCCAACTTTTTCACTTTCCTCTACTAAGAATCAAATCTTTTATATCTTTGTATTTCCCAGAGAATCTACAATTTACCTTTGTTAAATAAATGAATGGTAGAGATTTTCAGCTAAAAATTATGTTTGGCTCTTGAAAGTCATAATCTCTTCATATTACCCTGGTGAGGCAGATAGGAAGTAGACATCATGTTTCAAAATGCCAGTGAGAGACCAAAGAACCACACAGTGGTTAAACAATAGGACTAACCACCTACCAGAGGATAATGACTGGTATTTGTTTATTGATCTATGAGCTCTCACAAAACAAAAATAAAAGCAAGATAAAATCTTGGTAGTAAGGACTGTACTGAATCTGTAAAAACCAAACTGCCAGTCAATCTGGTTGAATCAGTGAAACAACAGTTTGAAAAATGTCAACATTTTGTGTGTAGCTTCTAGTTGTTGACAGAATTAGACTTTATAAGAATTGTTAGTCAGAGTTGTTAGATACCTTGGGTATCCACACATTAGGCTCTATTTTGAGACTTCAGCCTAATTGCTAAAGCTAAATTCCTAAGCGAAATATTCTTATTATTTCAATTCTTATTATTTCAGAGCATGGGCAAAAAGTGCATATAATTTGATAAAAATGGTGAGTACATTGTTGTTGTTTTACAGTTGCTAAGTCGTGTTCAACTCTGTGCAGCCCCATGAACTGCAGCACACCAGGCTTCTCTATCCTTCACTATCTCCTGGAGTTTGCTCAAACTTATGTCCATTGAGTCTGTGATGCCATCCAACCATCTCACCTCTGTCACCTCCTTCTCTTCCTGCCCTCAATCTTCCCCAGCATCAGGGTCTTTTCTAATGAGTCAGCTCTTTGCATCAGGTGGCTAAAGTATTGGAGCTTCAGCATCAATCCTTTCAGTGAATATTCAGGGTTGATTTTCTTTAGGATTGACTGGTTTGATCTTCTTGCTGTCCAAGGGACTCTCAAGAGTCTTCTGCAGCCCCACAATTTTAAAATATCAATTCTTCAGTGCTCAGCCTTCTTTATGGTCCAACTCTCACATCCATACATGACTACTGGAAAAAACATAGTTTTGACCATATGGACCTTTGTCAGCAAAAATGACGTCTCTGCTTTTTAATATGCTGTCTAGATTTGTCATAGCTTTTCTTCCAAGGAAGCATCTTCTAATTTCATGGCTACAGTCACTGTCCAAAGTGATTTTGGAGCCCAAGAAAATAAAATCTGTCACTGTTTTCATTTTTCCTTATCTATTTGTCATGAAGTGATGGGACCGAATGCCCTGATCTTCATTTTTTGAATGTTGAGTTTTAAGCCAGTTTTTTCACTCTCTTCTTTCACCCTCATCAAGAGGCTCTTTAGTTCCTCTTGGCTTTCTGCCATTAGCATATCATCTACATATCTGAGGTTGTTGATATTTTTCCCAGCAATCTTGATTCCAGCTTGTGAGTCATCCAGCCTGGAATTTGGCATAATGTAATCTGCATATAAATTAAATAAGCAGGGTGACAGTATACAATTTTGATGTACACCTTTCCCAATTTTGAACCAGTCCATTGTTCTAGGTCCAATTCTAACTGTTCTTCATGATCTGCATGCACGTTTCTCAAGAGGCAAGTAAGGTAGTCTGGTATTTCCATATCTTGAAGAATTTTCCACTTTGTTGTGATCCACACAAAGGCTTTAGCATAGTCAATGAAGCAGAAGTAGGTGTTTTTCTGGAATTCTGTTGCTTTTTCTTTTATCCAATGGATGTTGGCAATTTGACCTCTGGTTCCTCTGCCTTTTCTAAATCCAGCTTGTTCATCTGGAAGTTCTCAGTTCATGTACTCCTGAAGCTTAGCTTGAAGGATTTTGATCATTACTTTGCTAGCATGTGAAATGAAAGCAATTGTGTGGAGTTTCAGCATTCTTTAGCATTGACTTTCTTTGAGATTGGAATGAAAACTGACCTTTTCCAGTTCTGTGGCCACTGCTGAGTTTTCCAAATTTGCTGGTATATTGAGTGTAGCACTTTGACAACATTATCTTTTGAGCTATTTTATTTACAGTTCAAATCAAGTGATGGTCATTTCATAGTTTATGTATAAGATAATTTTAAAATGCCACTTTTCTAGATCTTCAGGCCTCAGAAAATTCTCACCCAATGGAATGTGAAAACTTAATTTTTCTCAGCATTTAACATCCAGAGGATTTGTGAGAAACATACCATAGTACCATGACTTTTCATTTCTTCACAGCTTATGTAAAAATGAGGCTGTCTACAGCTGAGTATGTGTGAGGGTTTTTTCTCCACTCTCTCTCTCTAAGGGAATTGTTTTTGAAAAATCATCTTTAATTTAGAGAAGTATTGTACATAAAAGAAGTGTATACACTGCCATCTGCTAAAAAGTGTCAGAAGGCTCCCCATGGTGAAGCTCACAGCATCCTGTGGTTTTCAACTCATTACTTGAGGGATTCAGCGAGGTTTCTCCTAAACACTGTCAAGGCTTTGCTGAACATTTGGCAGCACTGAGATTACATTAAGCAGCTCATTTTGGTTATAGCCTGAAAAGACTTTCTGTTTTCACAAGGTATCCTTCTTTCTATGGAATGGGGTGGAGGAAAGAGGACTGCTGCTCCACAGAGGGAATGAGCCCTTGTCCCAGACATGGCTAAGGAGTCCTAATAGGAGGGGGTCCTGTTCCAAAGGACATTACTTAAGAACACGACTGCAGTTCCTTGGTAAGAGCTCTACTAAAGAGAAAGGTGAACAGAGTAGAAGTTAGAACTACTAGTTCCATTCCCTGATTTTTACCATCAACATCTGCTTTACTGGGAAAGGTTATAGACTGAACTACTTCCTGGACATGCATGCTTGTGTACACACATACTCACAGGCACATACATTCAGATGCACAGCTAGAATAATCTTCCTTAAACATTACTTTTCCCATCTTTTGTTCATAATCTTTCAATGACATAAGCTTTCAAATCAATACTCTTCAAGCCATTCATTCAGTTTTTTCTCAGTTTTCTCCCCAACCTGCCCATCTCCCTCCCCATTGTACCAGTTCTTCCCATCACCTCATTATTCTCAAACATGGTAGTTCTACTCAACATCCAGCTAATCCATTGTACATATGCCCTTTGTCATGCATCTAGTACCTATCTATTTCATAACCCAGTCATTTTCACATTATTAAAACTACAAATCCCTTCAGAATGTGGAATTGTAGATGGAAATTGATAATAAACCGAGCTGTTTGGAGGGGTCCTCTTGTCCCTGCCTCCCCAGGTCTCCCTTACCCTCCTTGCCATTTTTCGGTGATACCTGAGTCACCCCAGTGAAGGTTAGCTTCTACCAAACACATTTGAAACTACCTGTCTAATGTCTTTCTGCAGAAGTCTTTTCAAACACCAACCACACTCACTTCCTCTGTTGAAGTCCGACTCATCCACACTCACGGATTCAGATTGCCCCTGGACATTACCTTCCCTCAGCATTTGTTGCTTTACTTTGTACAACGAGTGACTTCAGATCAAACTCCCCAAGGACAAAATGGCTCCACTCGATCCCTCCCACTTGTCTCCAATCCACACCACATGCACAGAGACTGTTGTAGCAACAGTACTCCACTGGGTTAAGACCTGTAGCAGTCCTCTGTCTCTGGGCTTTCCATTTATACATTTTCATGATGTGAACAATGCAGTGCACCCAAAGTCGTGGCTCTTGCTATCGCAAGGAGGCAGTGATGCTAGTTGTGTTTGGACATTTAAATCTTGACTGCTGTCTTGATCCTGAAGTGTCTTGTTATCAGTGACTACAAAAGCACGTAGAAGGGTATTTTCAATTACCCTGTGAATGTCTGGAGTCCAAAGCTGAAGCCGAATAAGAGAACTAATAACCCCCAAATTTAAAAAGAGCCACCAACAATTGGGGACCCCTACTACCAGTGTTTACTAAGAGTCAGCTTAAAACTGCTGGGTGCTACATCCCCATCTTTCATTTCAGCTCTGTTTTCCTATGTACAATATAAGCAGCAGGCTGGAGGAGGGGACTGAGAGAAAGTACTGAGGATCTGAGTGGTGGCAATAGCCTTGTTTCCATACAGTGTTTTTGTGTTAAGAAGTTTGCTTTTTGTACTTCTTTAAAGCCACGTGTGAGGAGCCCTCCAAGAGAAGAACTTGAAACAAATAGGAGATACTTGCAAGCATGAGACCACACATATCAATCTCCTCTTGAACATGACTCAGGTACTGAACTTGCTGCTCTGCCCTTTATTTCTATGAACTAGAGAAACCTGAATTGAAGGGTTACAGATTGAAGAGGAAAGAAAGTAAAGGAGCAGCCTGACTTCCCACTATTGGGATTTGGAGTGAGGCCTGGGTTTCCTCTGGTTTAGTGGATGCCAAGAAGGCTATCTGCACTAGGACCATGATACTAGGCAAAAAGTGTGATGACCAAGCAGTGGAACTCCAGAAGCAAGCAGCGGTCGGGTGTACTGTCAATAGAAGGAGCTTGCTGGTGGACGGAAAGTAGAGGAAGACATGGAGACGGAGGTGGAGTTGGATCCCCTACTCCAGCAGGAAACTGCAGAAGGAGCCCCAAAGGGCCCTGCTAAAACTTACTCATGCACCCTATGTATTTGCGTGACTACCCACTGAGGCCTTCCATAACTGGGCAGTGTTAGCCAGAACCAGCAGCCCACAGGGAAAGGACCATAGCTATGTATGCTTAAGTCAAGAAGCAATTATTCTAGTGTTCCTCCTAGACTTCTTTATTATAGGAATCTGGTTTTGATAGGGAATTACAGATTTGAGCTCAAATTAGGGTATATTTAATGCTAGAGATAGCTCTAAGTTTGAGGGGAGTGGATAAGATGAAATGTAATAAAAAAAATTGTAAGCTGGACTTAGATGAAAGGGCCTGGAAAGATACCAGTATTCTCTAAATGTTGTTAAGGGATGTTCAGGGGCATTTGCTTAGAACATGGTTAAGTAGTGGTTGGAAAAATTAGTGTTCAGGTTATTACTGCCACTGAGTTAAGGCTGCTGGATAAAAAGTTACTTATATTCCTTTACAGTGAAAAGAAGGAAGCCAAATTGTAAACATTTTTGTATAAAAATTTTAAGAGAACTCCAAAGAAGCTGTAGAAGACCATGTTTGGTAAGTGCCACTTTTGGCACTTACTAAATCTATATTTAGCATTCCATGGGCTGTCTTGCCTTGACAACCTGTATGTACACATTGGTCATCTGTATAATGTCACTTTGTCCTGATGCATAATTGGCCTCCTTGAAAGTTAACTTGTTTTTAAAGAGACGTGCTTGCTTCAGTATGTGAAGTAAATTCTTATTGATTAACATTCTTTTTGAAATAGTTGTTTTATTTATAAAAATATAAATTTTAATTTCATATTTTTATAATTTTTTGAGTTGTAAATTACAAGTCCCAAGAGCTCAGATAGCATAAAGCAAAAAGTTACAGTCCATTCTGTGACATATTCACTCTTTATATGTAACCATTGTTAACAGTTTCTTGTTTATCTTTCCAGAAATTCCCCATGCCTCTCTGAGCATGTAAGCCTATGGATGTGTGATTTGTTTTTAGCAAAAGTGGCACTTACTAGACATGGTCTTTTACAACTTGCTTTTTTACATTAAAAATGTCTTAGATATGCCTTTATGTCAATACACATTGATTCACCTCATTCCTTTTAAGTACCACATAATATTCCACTTTGTTTTTTGCCTCATACATTAAAAATTTCTCCATTAATGGGCTTCTAGCTCAATTACAGTTTTTTAACGTCCTATCACATAATAAATCATTGATTGTCCTGGTAATTGTTTGTCTACTTCAAACAGGAGAGTCATTTAGTTGTAAATTTACAAACTGATGTTACAATAATATTCAGAATGCACAATCCCGTTACCTAATTTAAAATACTCAATGAGTTACCAGAGAAGATTAAATTATGCTCAATATAGCTGATTAATATTAAGTAATTTTACAATTTTATTTACTTATTTTTGGCTATACTGGGTCTTCATTGCTGTGCAGGCTTTTCTCTAGTTGTGGCAAGCAGGGGCTACTCTCTAGGCTTCTCATTGCTGTGGTTTCTCTTGTTACAGAGCACAGGCTCTGGGGCACACGGGCTTCAGTAGTTGCAGCTACCAAGCTCTAGAGCACAGGCTCAGTAGCTGTGGCCCAGGGGCTTAGGTGCTCTGCTGCACTTGGGATCTGCCCAGATCTGGGATCAAACCCGTGTCTCCTGCATTGGCAGGCAGATTCGTTACCACTGAGCTGCCAGGGAAGCCCCAATATTAAGTAATGTTAAAACATTGCCTTCTAATCCTCAAAGTTGACAGTTTCTATACAGTTAAAGCACCTAGACTTCTTATTTAACCAGTACACTCCATAGCACCATACTTGATAACATAATGTACTGAGTGTATACACATAACTTACTAACCAGAGATATGGTGAGAATTAATAGGGTAATATATACAGTCTCTCTGTGAGGGGTGATTGCAGAAGCTAACATAAACAGTGTGACTGTTTCCTTTCTGGTTCATTCAGACTCCATAGATGACAAAGCAAAGACACGACTACAAGGTTTATCTTTTATTTGTTTGTCATCCTTTAAAGTAATCTCAACCTTTATCAGTTTATCTGAGGTCAAAATATCTTCTATTTTAACAAATCAGGCTAAAGGGCAGAGAAGGCTATAACCGAGGTTTGTCTGAACTGTCTTTAATATCTGAGATCATGTAATTCCCCCCACCCCCCCACCCAAGATAAATGTTTCTGTCAACATGAAACTCTTCTTCTGGTTTTAAGTCACTCACTGCCATGTTACTGCTGCTCCTGCCCGCTCAATATGGCTGCCCACCCTCGACCGGGGCCAGCCCCTGCCAGAAGCCCCATCCATCCTTGGATGATAACTATGTCTGGAAATGGGATTTACCCCTGGGCTGTT